>NW_028279268.1:0-68576 GCF_059751315.1 Micrasema longulum
TTAGCTAAGGCTTCCCTACATCCGCGCTGCACGTCCAGAACACTTGCCATTCAAAATCAAGTGATATTGAAAAATACCTTTATTTCCAATTACACGGCATATAATTTTTTTTTTCCTAATATAATATTTGATTCAATAAATCAGCTTTACATTTATAAAAAAAATCAAAATAGACTTGACGGTAATTGATAATCATTCATTAAAATTATGAAATTTAAATAAATATACTGTTGTATTGATGTGTTACATTTTATTTTGGTATGTAATTCTTTTTATTATCCACAAGACCTAATAAGTTGATTTATCGTGCCATGACTTGATATATTGTTTTAGAGTTCCAATCTAGTTAGTAAGAAAACAGTATTTCTAGCGTTATTAAGATACCAAAACCAGCAGAAATGTTAGTGAAATTCACAGCCATTACATCATGTGTATTTACTGCTTAATTTTGCCAAGACAATAGTATAACATATGAATATTTAGATAGTAATTGTGTCAATACACCAAGTGACTTGTGTATTATTAAGTTTTTGTATGTAAACTAAAGATATATCCGTATTTACTCATATTATGTGATAAATTCTTAAAAATATCTCGAATAAGATGGTAAATGTACACATATTTTTGCTGATTGCTGAGATTTATCTGCAAAATCTAGCCAAATTATGATATCTGAAATATAAAACTGCTTATAATTGTGTAGATGGTTGGTTTAAAAACTGCATTGTCAGCTCAAGGTTTTCTACTTGTGCCGATCTTATTGTAGGTTGGGGACCATCACTTGAAACTTCTCTCGATCCTGAGCCATTCTGATGTGCATTGCGGCATCTGGTATTTCAAACCACTGCCGAAGATTTCTGAGCCCTGATGTTCTTATAGGTACCATACCCCATCTACCCACCTACCTTTATTTTCCTCCACGAGATATGTGGCCAAAGTATGCGGCCATTCGTCTTTTGCAGTGGGTAATAGTTCTCTTTCTTTTTCCATTATATTCAGTACCTTTTCGTTGGACACTTGATAAGCCCATGAGATACGCAGCCTTGTACAACCACATTACAAATGCCTCAATTTTATTTATCATTGAGATTTGAAGTTAAGCATAAGTTTTTAAATATGACAATTATTTTATTATTACATACTTCCAAAATATGTTCTTATTGTGTATTTGTAAAATTGCCTTCGGCTGTAAACAAGCAAATAAATAATAACTTATTTGATCAAATATATCCCACCGCTAACCATATACTAGTTAAATATTTTTATATTTTATAAATTAATGCTCCTTTGTTGTTGAAATTAGGTTAGTTTTAAATCTTCGATTTCCTAAGAGAGCGAAGCGAAGAGTCATGTAACAGTGGATGATATCACTAAAATGTCTGAACAAACCAGATAGTGCGGGTTTCCTAGAGAGGGTTGACTGTGAGCAGAATGTGTCATTTGCAGGACGGCGGTCATAGCGGTACGAAAACTGCGTTTTCATGTAGTGGTGGACATTTCTGTGTCTGAAAATGAGTGCAAATGTGATTTGGACTATCACAAATGACAAAATTTCGATTGATTTTATGAGAAAATCATGAAAAATTTGCATTCTCTGTAGCATGATTTTTAAACATCTCAGTCTCCTTCAAAGGATTGTTTTTAACTTACGATGACTCCTCATCTTTCAAATATACCCACTTATAATACTAAGTATATTTAGATTGTTAATTTTCCGCCGCAGTATGTCTCAGTTTTATAAAAATAGTTGATAAAATGAAGTGATCACGGCTAGATCACGGCTAGATCACGCCTAGATCACGGCTAGATAACGGCACCCCTCTCTTAAGTTGACATCTCTGGTCACTGTTAAGATGTCCGTCTTGTTACGCCCACCTTATCATGACATGTCATGACTGATAGATAACAGCACCGCTTTCTATAGCGTAAGAGCAAATCGCAGATTATTTTGGTAAAATTTCCACCCATTGTTTTAAAATTGAGTTATTTTATTATCAAAATTACATTAATTTAATCTCTAAAAAAGTTACTTTAGATACAGCGTTTTTCTTTCATTACCATTTCCCTTCCCATACCTACTTCATTACCGTTTCCTTTCATTTCCCTTCCCATAGGGAACTGCAACTGAACTGCTTTTGTGTCAACCGTGTCGGGAATCCAACATGAGACGTCTTGACTTGTCTAGACAAAAACCACGAGGCTATTCCTTATACCAACCATGTAATTCAATTGGCAATAATCTAGATTTTAATAATCGTTTCTCACAGTATTTTCAAATTATAACCTGCATATTGTACTTTTTGTACAATTTGCAAAATGTTTCAAACTTGTATTTACAAAATATGGTGGACCCTATGTCCTTGCTTGAGCCGTCCTGTTGTATAGTATATTGTTCAATATACTAATGTTTCTATTATAATGTATTAAATAAATATAGATAATCTGCTAGTGATAGCTTTGATTTGACTCATTGCCAAAGAAAATTGTCATAATTATATGTAGGCACATTTGAGTTGAGTAATTTTACTTTGTACAAAAATCATGCATATAAACCAGATAATTGTCGATGACAGTCTATGGTTGATAGATTATTTTATAAACCTGTATCCGTCGATCAGCCAACCCAATCGATCCACATTAATCGATGACATCGATCGACATCGGTCGGATAAATGTGGTATCACCTCAGAGTAATAACGCGCTACCACTTATAAAGCCGCCCATAAGCACAAAAATTTGATTATTTAAATTAGGTACTCAGGTCGAGAATTGCCAAATCGATATTAATCTGCAATTTTGAATATACCCATGTATTTATTTTCTTATATGGTAGGTATTATATATTTATTATTGCATGGTTATTCCAATTTATATTTATATAATTCTTCTTTTATTATTATAATACGAAAATTCTCACGTTATTTATAACCAAAGCCAAGAACAGCGACGAAAGGGTCAGTTGTTACACCAAATACAAAAATTTGCAACGCTTTTGTTCTTTGCAAAAAAGCAAAATGGCACCTCTATAAGTGGGCAGCGCGTTATTACTCTGAAGGTATCACCCTTGTATTATACAGATGAGGAAGTTTAGATTTTTTAAACTTTTAAACTAAGCCAAATATTTACCTAATTTAAGCGTACTATGATTTTTAAAATTTAAAATTGCCACTCCATTTTTACTCGTTATGGTACTTCTGTAGATTTTATTCAAACAGCCATTTGTGATTGGTGATCTAATTTGTTTATAATGATGACATAGGTACAGTGCGTTTGAATGTTTAATCACACTTGAATATTTTATTTGAAAACGTTCTGTCTTACACACATAATCAAAGTTTGTTAAATATTTTGATGGACTGTACAAGTGATGATTTTTTATATTTTTTCTTGATTTTAAAGAAGTTTCAGCTCAGGTAAAATTAAATGTTTGTTTTAAAAATAATATTTCGCCGAGCGTTAAACTTCTTCATTTCAAATTCAACACTAATAGAGAAAAAATAATGAACTGTTGTTTTCAAAAACCTTTTAAGTAAGAATGTTCCTATAATGGCAGCCATGTTAATTTAAATTACACATGACAGTAACCTACTTAGATAAAATTAATAATACATCATTGTATTTTACAAAACTATTGTAAAATATTTCGTTTTAATAGGGTTTTTCATGTTTTTTTTTATTATTTTTGTTTTTATTAACGGTATTAATATTTTTTCATACGACGTCGGATAAATTTTCTAGAAAGGTTTAAAATACGCATATTTTGAATTACCCGAAAATCAGACATTTCACGCCCTGTAGGACAAATGGGACGTATGATGTTTTGACGCCAAACTTGTACGCAATGTTTATTAGAAGCGCAGACGGCGGTCATACGTGATGCCAACTGCGGGCTGTTTGGAAGTGCTCATTTTTAAACCTTATAATTATAATTGAAAACTTATTTTGAATACATAGAATTGTAAAAATCCGCTCTAAATTTATATAATATTTTTAACATCATTCCCAGCTTGTGAAAACACCCTATTATGTTCATTCTCTCAAAGAAGACTTCGATCTGTACGATTTGTAACAGTATTAAAGAAAAAAAAAACAAGAAAAAAGCGCATTGATATAAATATTGTATTTTAATGTTTTATCACATTATGTCATTTCAAGCCTAATGGCGCAGGAAAAGATTCGGGAAAGAGCGAGAAATTATTCCAGTTCCTATTATTGTTATTATTAGTGTGCCATAGAAGAAACAAATGTAGAATTAGAGTACACCGAATAATGTAGGTATAATATTATTATTATGGGTATGTTACCAATATTATACTCACATCTATCTTATTTCATAAAACAAAATGTTAACCTTCCATACTTTTAACAATCACCATATTTGATTCTTTGGCAGGGAGTCAATTATATACTGTAGATTTGACAAAAAAGTATTACTAATAGCGAATATTTACTTGTAACTTTAATCTAAGATAATATAAAGACGTCAATTGAATTAGTACTGATAATTCATAATTATGTAGTAATATTTAAGAGGCTTGTGCGTTATGCATCAAAAACTGTGTGATAAAATATTGTTTTCATGACAACCTGTTTATTTTTATTCCTCATCCTAATTCTTCAACAAGATGGTATAGTTAAGTTAAATCACATAAAAATACAATGACTTGTTACAACTCTATCTTATAATTACTTTTGTACGTAGCTAGCTATGCATACCAATAAAATTTAGCCGTTTTTTGTTTGCCCATGTCTGATATCATTCGAGTATCTACGGGGGAAAATATTATTACATTTCACGCACATCATGGACTAAATTGACTTTAGTGCTATCAATATTAGTATATATCTATGATTTTTACAACCATGACATGTAAACTCGGATATTATACAGTTTATACAAAGTTTTATTTTCACTAAATGGTGGGAAGTAGGGAGACATTCGCTGCAATATTATCCTTTAACACAAAAGCAATTTGAACAGAGTTGGCTTCAAATTATTTTTCTTAATTAAATATAACATATTTCTATACCTCTTAAAAATTTTAAAAAGTCTGTAGCGAGTACAAAAACAAACAAAAAAGTTATAACGAAATAAACTTCATCAAATAAACTATAACCACAATGCAATTTTATATTATTTGATTGATTTCATCACAAGTTTACTGCTAATAAACTTGTGTTGCTCATTGTGTTTTTAAGTTTTCTTCCTAATTAAAAAAAAGGATATTTCTCCACTGATATTTTTAGCGCATAGGTACTGCAATTGAAACACTACATTTTATCATATGTTTTACTATTTAAATTTAAGATGCTTCCAGTCCAAAAAATACTCGTCTAAGTATTTTTATTTATTGTGAAAAACTTATTTATTTTGACCCAGTCAAGAATCAAAGTTGATACCTTATACACAACTGCAGTAAACTATGTGTTCTTTTGAAATTTAAGTTTAATTTAAGATATTGAAGCTGGTGGTGTTAAAAAAAATAAAATTGTTTTATAGAATTTATGATTTTGTCCTTTTCTCCTTGGGTTTTTATTATTTATGTATGTGTTTTATATCATTTGATAGTACTTTCTCCCACCGTTTTTATTTGAATAAAAGTAAAAAATATCTTCCTAATTTGTACGAGTTTACAAAATTATTATATCATCTAAAGTGTTGATCTATGTTTTTAGTTTTTGGGTTAAGTTTAAAACACATTTATTACATCGATATTTATTTACATATATTTCTTTTGCAAAAATAAATCATGTACAATAAATTGGTTGTTTTATTTCAAGAGCTCGAAGAAACTAAACATATGAATGGCTCATTTATGAAACATTTGGAATCTGGGTAAGCATTTCCAATAATCTTACACAAATAACAGTTTTGCACACTTTTGACTAGAAATAAAATAATTCAGAAGCTATAAATGTTAGTAAATATTTGCACATAACCACTTACTGACTTTTCTATGTATGTAGGTTTCTATGAATGTTTTCTATGTACGTTTCGAAACTGATAGAGCAGTAGTAGTAGTGATGCTATATATCACGAAAGAAGACGCACTCTCGGTGGACCATTGGGTAACCTGAGGATGTGAGAGCACTCGCCCTCTACCTAATAGTCCATTACTGTAAGGACGTACTCAGTATATATATTTTCTTTTCTTCTTGGAGGGTAAGAGTTAATTTATGGGGACCAGTCACAGTGGATCTACGCAGGTCGCTGTGAAGTCAGGTGCTTAAATAAATGGCTAAATGGCACTGACCTCTATTTACAAGAATTAGAATAAGTGGTTATATAAAAATATTTACTAATGTTTATTGAAATGTTTGACCACAAAGTTTAAATATTAATAATATAATTAAGAAGCTGTTTATCTAAATTTTAAATAAAATAATCTTACTTGTATTGTTTCATGTTTTTATTATACTTTTTAATTGAACTTTTCATATGGGTAACAAAAAAGAACAAGAGAAGCTAAGAGGCCAAATATTTGTAGTTTTACAAATTCATTTGAGAATAAAATCACAAGTAAAATTCTTTAGAAAGCGAAAACAAAAGCAACTCCTTTATGTTGTGAATGTGAAACCGCATGTAAATAATATTTCCATATCATTTAAATATTCGTGGATCAAGTGGATAAAATAAACATTTACCTTATAATTAACCTGGTTGAAAACAAAGTTGTTTTATTTTCATTTTAATTATAATTAATAAACACAAAGTTAGTGCTTTAAATATATACATTTTATATTTACTTTACAACTCCCATCTGATCTTTCTGATAATTTTTTACACACAAAATTAAATAGTACATAAAACAAATACTAAACAGTCGTGTATACACAAATAAATAGTATATTTATTATGCATGTGCACATGAATAATACATTATGTAACCGAAAACTAATGTTCTAAAATATAAATTAAATTCTACCAATGCAAGACTCAAAAATTTGCATCTAAATTCACTTAGTAATTGATACTAATGTAATTTTTGGGAAGGTATTAAACACGGTATTAAAAAGTCTTTCACATTAAATTCTACGTGTCTTCTCTAGATCGCATCAAGTTAGGTAAATCAATATGTTCCATTTGTATAAATGAAACTGCGTCAAAAGTAACAATACCGAGAAGAAATGGAACACTGGTAGGAAGAGATTCGCTGACTCTTGATAAAGCTGCAGGACTTGGAATGGGTGTTGTATCACTGAAAATGAGCAAACAGTATCTCAATTATTGCATGTAATGTGTTATTTTTTGATAATGCTTATTTCGCGACATTATTCAACATGAAAATAAATAGTAACCAAAAAAAATATTCACCAATTATGTTAATATGCCTTGCATCTAAAATGTTAGGGTTTCGATAAGTCTTAAACATTTCATTTTGGCATCACAGAAATAGTTTTAATGTGTATTTCAGCAAAAGTCTACGATACTGCTTACTTTTGAGATACAGAATACATTGTAAGTCATTTAATATCATTGAAAGTAAATAAGCTCATTTATCAGCATCAATAAATACTCGAGGCAAAGGTATTTAAAAAAATGGTAAACGATAATTTGAATGAGGAAGTTCAGTGGTTTTTAATATTTTTTTTTTTTGCAGACTATCAAACTGAGCAAAAATAACATTTTAAATATTTTTATGTATTTGTGTTATCAGCATTATTTTTAAAGTTTTGTAATTTTGAAATTACTCTGCATGTGACGTCACAAGTTCTCTTCGGTGAGTTCTGCTAACTAGTGGCTTCCCGTAAACCAGAAATCTATCACAACACTCTATCATCAGTTGACTCGGAAGAACTAGTGCATCGTTCAAAGTAGTTCATTTTTATTATTTTTTTCATATATTTTCAAGAAACTTCACCGTACATTGAATGGTCTAATTTTTACCGCACATAAGAAAACATTTTTATATCCAATTTCCTATAGCCCTGAACTCTCTCATTATAAAATATAAAATATTGAATATGGTTAGATATTTACAAGTTCAGTAAACTTACCCTAATACAACAATGCTGAATGATGGATGTGGCAGGTCAGACTTTCTCAAAGTCTTAAAACTGGGTAAATACATATCATAAGATATCTTCAATCTGTCATCCCCCTTCGCAGCACTTCCGAAAAGTTTCTGATCATCGTAAGCGGAATTTAAGATCTGTAATCGTTCCAAAACAGTGGAAACAGATTTGCAGTCTTCCGGTCTTACGAGTGGGTGCGTTTTGTCAATCTTGATAGTTATGTCATTCAATCGTGATTCTGTCGCATCATTTGGTGTGGATTCATCGTCACTTATGCAGACTGTACCCGAATCGCGTTTCCTCTGGAAAAGTCTTTTAGCTTGCCCCCAACTTTGGATTAGCCAATCTTTTTCATAACTCAACTCCCTTACGTTGTTGAGAATCGCGTAACTGATTTTCAGGTTTGAACTCGCTATGTGAATATGTCTCGGCTTCTTCTGAGAGTAAACTGGCCTATTCCAAGAGTCTTTCTTAGGATACCATGTCCCAAATATACTAGCATCTTTGGAATGATCACAGACAACTTTCTTCTTACTTCTAGGAATTGTTTCTACATAACTATTACCTGTTTCTTTGGGGTTGGTTTCAGAATCTTTAGAAATTATTTTACCTAACTGATCACCATTTTGTTCAATTTTATCATTAGATAAACTGCACACGTCAAATTCAGAATCAGACGAGCTGTATGATGTGTTGACTTGAAAAGTTAATTTGGATTCCGATTGACTTCTTTTGGTTCGTAATTTTCTTCTAACCTTTCGCTTGACTCTGGAATCTGAACTCGGTGAGTAATTATTCTTTAGTCTGGAAACTTTACATGGTGAACAATCAGAATCGGAACTCAATTGTAATACTTTGTCATTTTCTACGGTAGTCAAACATCTTTTGGCATTAGTTAAGGGCACTTCTTGACACATATTGCTATGGTTTGATATTTTCTTCAATAAACACTGAGGCGTTTTAAAATCTAAAGTATAATCTTCATTAAACTTTTGATTGAACTTATCAACAGACAGCTTTAAGGCTTTTCTAAGATCATCAGATTGTTCATTTGGGCTAATTATAGAATATCTCGAAATAAGAGCTTTTATTTGTCTAAAAATACTTTCTTTCGAAATATTAGTACCACTGCTGGCAGTTTCTGGAGGTCTAGAATAGTGCACATTTTCCGGAGGAGAAATTTTACACTTGTAACAATGATTAGTTTGATTTCTGCAACGTTTCCTGTGAGACGGATTACTCTGACTTTGGGCATTGCTATTACGGGCACTGAACATTTGTGAAAAGTTGTTTTCTCTTTCCGAACTGCACGAGTTATAATTGGGATAGTTATGTCCTAAATTATTACTCGGAAATGCATTGGATCTACTGCAGAACATACTGAAAGGCTGAAAAAAGAAATTGGGAGCGAATCTCGGCCTGCTATTGAATTGCGTAAAAAAGAATGGTCGTTGACCAAAATTATTAGAAAAACTATTGACTCTTCCAAACATCCCATTCATGTGAGGAAACTGGAAATTGTTCAAGAAGTTTGCTTGTCGAGAAGACAACTGATGGAAAATATGATTCCAAAAATACATATTATTGGCAAAATTATTACGACCGACAAAATGAGAGTTAACATTTCTAGAATTTTGCGTTTGGGAATTAGACCTTGCAGCATCTTGATGACTATAATTTGTGATACATTTCAACATGGGATTGCGGCTATTTGAAGCTTCATCATAGAAATTAACACCATTACTATCAACATCATTCATATTACTTTTGTTTGATAACTTATTCAGTACTAAAAGATAATTATTTTTATGTAATGTAATATCAGGTGGGATGTACTTTTTATCTGGAGCCTTTAAATACATCACATTTTTATGGTAACAGTTTGGTATGGAATCTAAGATATTTAATTTCAGTGAAAACGACGGTAAGCACTCGACTTCAACGGGGTCAGAGTCATGGGATAAACTAGAACATACATTAATTTCACTATCCAGATTATTTGCATCACCATTACATATGGGTTGATTACAATTTGAATCATCTACGACCATGCAATCATCACTGGAACTATCGATATCCATACACGTTTGATTATTTATATCTTCAATATTTGATTCACTTTCGTTTATAACTGAACCATCATTTTCTTCTACAATTAAAACTGTTTCAACACACATTTCTATTGCATCATCAATAATTTCTTTATCAATCTCGATATCACTTTTGTTTAATTGGTTTTCGGAAAAATCTTGTAAATTATTATTATCATTACTTTCACTATTAATTAAATCTACAGGATCACAATCTTCACTATCCTTGGTAATACAAATATTATCTTCTCCGCCGGTACGATCCTTAGATCCTAAAATATTACTAGTATCCGCTTTACTCGAGTCGCTATCACCACATTTAGCATACTGCCTCGTTTCATCGTATCTGATCAATTTGTAGCCTTGCTTAGACAGTAAAGAATAAACTCTGTACTCATTTAGTGAAAGAGATTTTCCGATCAATAAGCAATATGCTTGCTGAATTGAAACTGGAACTCCGTAGTATTTAAGTTCTAATGAATTCTGTAAAAAGGACAAAAAACTAATTGAAAATAAGAAAAGAACAAAACACGAGGAAATTTTTGACAGTTTATAGTACCTAGTTAAATTCAAGTTGACATTTTTAGATAAATTTGTACCCAAATTAAAATCAGAAATTAATTGCTAGCAATCGTAAAGTTTAATAAGTTAAACTATTAGTGGTCAATATTTGATTCAAAGAGAAGAGGCAACAGACTAACTTGTAGATATTTGGAAATTATGATAGAAAAATACTATTAAAAAAATTTCATTGTAAACTATGCCGTTAACAGTAACGGCTTATAAATTATCGACTACAACAAATTTATATTATTAAAAAGCTTTATTTACCATTTCCATTAGATGTAACGTTTCTTCTGGTAATAAATACAATTGTTGATTTATTATTTGTCCCATATGAAGCCACTGGCTTCCTTTCTTTCCTGTTACCAGAGCTTTCTGTTTGTCATCTTGCCATTCTGCTTGTGTCAAAGTGCTCCTGTAATCAATACACATATAAGTTCATACTCACCATTAAAACAAATATTTCATGTTGAACTTGCGAGAAATTAAACCAGAGGAGTAGAGCACGTTTGGCAAATGTACCAACCATTATCTCCACCACGCATCTCCACTCGATTTTACCCGAGTAGTCGTCAAGTCAAAAACACTGTCCAGGATTCTGGATCTATTTCACACACAGAATTGTATTCATTATTCGCCTGGACAGACAGTGTGTTTATTAAAAATTCATCTTATAAACAAAAAAAAGCTACTAACATCACAATTATTTCTAAGGCATATATTACGTCAAAGTCTACTGTTATTAGAATGTCATCACATTGCAGCAATTGTCAGAAAAAATATGGGACTGCTTGTAGCTATGGATAGGTTATACACTTCGCACGGTTATAAAACTTCAAATAGACTGTAGGTTTACCTTTTTTCTACTCTTTGCCATTCGAGAACACATTTCCTAGCTTCTAAAGCACTTTCAATTTGCTTTTTCTCAAGCCAGGTTCCACTGGGAACAACAGATTTGGCTCCCTTTGTTGGCAAAAAAGAATCTGATTTCCTTCCGCCCGTTTCCATCAATTGCTTGCCACTAAAAAAATATTTGATTAGATACAAAGTTCGACCATGGCGAAGAAATGTCAATGAGTAAATAAACACGTATTTAATCTAAATCTGTTGATAATTAAGGGCGCAAAAAATATTTAGGATGGTGAAATGCCAATCAATGTAAAATAACACATTTTTTAAAACTTACGATAGCAATTTCACATTATTAGCCATTACTCAAATTTACATGAGCACGACAGGGACGAAATGTCAAATTTAACAGATTGTTAACCATAAACAATTTTATTATCATTTCTGATCATTTCAGAACGCATAGACAGTGACAGAAATTTAAAATATTGAGCTGAAAAGTATGATGTAGAAAAACATAGGTTTTTTTTTCCTTTATTAGGGCTTGCTACCTAAATATTATAACATCGGCCGAAAACAAGTTACATGAATTTACAAAATATAATTAACATAAAAAGACCCAAACAGAAAGGAATAACAATTTAGACACAAACAACAGACAACAAAAATAAGGGTACAAGAATAATAAAATAATAATTGTAATAATAAATATATAACTAAACTAAGAAAACTCCAACATAAATGGAAATAGGCACTAACGGAAAAACCCGCAAAAACCAGATAACGCCTATTTAACAAAAAAGAAATACTTACTTGAAACTCATTGAAATATTTTTATGAATTAAAATTTAAGGAGAAAAATTTAAATTATGAAGATAAATAGGTAAACAATCACTCTGAGATGTCGTTAATCATTTACTTTCATGTCACTTCCCAAAATAAAAGATTACAAAATGTGTACCTCTCTTTACATTTGTTTTACTCGGGGTATACGTTTCACATAGTACCGTGTAAAAAATATGAGATCTGTAGAAAAAAGCTGTATGAAATCGGTTTCTCGATATTAGGGTACTATTATATTAGGGTACATATAAGTTTCGAGGGCACTTCTTACTGCTCAGTTGGCACATTAAAAATAATTATAATTAATTACTTACCTGATAATTAATTACCTAAGACGGCGTCAGCATATATTTTTTCATATTCCGATATACAAGACCAACCTGCCGATGGTTATGCCTGTTGGAAGGGCTAACTCTATGCTGAACAACATTGCTCTGGATGTTGATCTGTTCCATGTATTCGAAGGGGTTTTCCGGAGCAGCATTCTCCTATTACTTTGACAAGAGTCTATTTCATGTATTTTTTTGTTTTTATAATATGTACGTCTTAAATTTTAGTTTGTAATATATATGTTATTTTTAAATAAACGAATTGAATTGAATTGTTTAAAAATAGATTAAGGATTTCAATAAATGAAATTGAATACTATTTATTGTAACTTAATTTTTTTCTTAAATGTATCATGTCATCAAAGTGCTTTAAAAAATCTTAACAAAGATTATTCACTTTCATAACTTTATTATATACT
The DNA here is from genome assembly GCF_059751315.1 of Micrasema longulum. NCBI lineage: Eukaryota > Metazoa > Arthropoda > Insecta > Trichoptera > Brachycentridae > Micrasema > Micrasema longulum. The sequence continues at coordinate 13,111 of NW_028279268.1, forward strand.
CGTATTTTACGCTAAGTAAAGGGGCAATGTCGGGCATTCCAATTACGAATAGTATAATATTATATTCTTATTCTTAGAGGGGGGATCAATGCTATTCAAGCTTCTGACGTCACTGTGACCTGTAAAGATCTCAACAATATTTTGAGTTTGTCCAAATTTTTGTAGACAAGGACTGGATTCGACTCCCTGGGAAGCTGTTTATATTAACATATTACAACAGAGATGAAGAACATTTAAGAAAAGGTAATATAGAAGTCTAGGCATCTACAGGGCTTATGACCTGTCAATGGCTGGTTTAAGTGGGCCACTTAAACCGTTGACATTAACTTTACGTGAGAGTGGTTTAATTATTTTTTTGTCACTTTTTTGTCACAGCTTAATAAGTACAAAAGTATACCATTTGATACTTGGGTTACCGTATATTCACGGAAACTAGACCACTGTGCACGTGCAAACCACGAGCCTACTGCGTGATATCGCATGACACATCACGGCAAAAAACTACACGACATGATAAAATACAATACAGAGTATCGAGATTTATTATTTTACAATTACTTATTCAGTTAATGCCTGGCAAATGCAATAACCAGTATACCATGAGACCGACTAATCTCCAGTCGATTTCCTTTTACTGGATTACCAGAGAGTACTTGCTAAATTTAGATAATGATTTTGATAAAATTATCATTAAAATCTATTTTGTGAAGTTTTACAATATTATTTTAATCGGGTTGTGGTCCCGTGGCCTGGTGTTACGGACTCACGGATCAGAGGTCCGAGGTTCGAACCTCACTCTGCCCCTACTTGATTTCCATTTTCTAATAGTGAGTTATTTACAACTCGTTGCAAATGGTCACCAAAATTGAAATATTTGGGTGAATTAAAAGAACGCTAATATTTCTTTAAATGAATTATTTTAAATGAGGCGTTTTTATTGGTATTTTTATCAAAGTCATTCACTATGCAGTTTTACGTTTATTTTTTAAATATTTTCAAATTTAAATAGGTACTAACAAATCTAATAAATCTCCTATAATTTTACCGTGCCGTTTAGTTTAATATGATATGTGTGAAATAGGTTATTTTCCGTTGGGTATCACGCGGCTGGTTTGTGTATTTGGAAATTCTTGTAATAATAAACAGACTTTAGTTATATATATATATATATATTTCAAACCTGTAAAAAAGCCTTTATATCATATCCTTTATATCAATATCAAATACAAAGAAAGTTAATGTCGCATTTTTTGCATATCCGTCGTTGTTCTACGATTCCGACGATATATCCTCATGTCATGAACATAAAATTGAGTGTCATTATTCTTCGAATTTGGTGTAATGTGTGATAAGTGATGATGGATGACGTAGATATGTGGGCAGGTTTACGAGTTTTATAACTGACGTAGGTAATATTCAAATTACATCAAAATGTCGTTACTTTTTGAGCGATGACGCGTTGAATTTAAATTAATTCATTAATGGGGTAGAAATTCGCTCAGAAAAAAAAGGGTTTGGGGGGAAATAAATACAAGTGACCGATCGAAGTTTCGGTTTCGGGCAGTTTAAGATAAAATAAATGCGTTTCGATTTTTTTTTTATTATAAAAAAATAAAATTATTGTTTGTACTCCCAGGAGTTACAACCAAACTTATTTTGGGACAGAATTTTGAAAATAATAACAATTTTTGATTTTTTATTTCGGCTTTTATTTAAACGGCTAAATAGTGCAGAGCCAATTTTAGCATCATCACTCCCTTTCCGTGACTAATGATGCATAGGGCACTCCATTGGTACACCACTCGCAGCGTATCTTGATCATTTTTGTTACATGAAGGAAAGGTGGTCAGTCTTACACTTCAGGTAAAAGCCCAGGGACTATGAAATATTCTGGTCTGAAAACACCCTTTTAAATAAATATTTCATATCAACCATGTCGGGAATCTATCAGACTACGGGCCGACAACATAATATAAACCTTAGAAAGCTATTTTATGCTCATCTAATGTAGAAATAACTTACATAATAATGTACATATAAATAAATAAAAATAATCTTCTCAAAAAAGAAAAACTAAGAACAGAAGTTAAATAAAAAGAATACATGGGGGTATTAAGCAAACTTAGAAATCTCCATCGGAGGAGTTACTGAGATATTTGTGAAAAACTTTGGAAAAAGCATTGTGATTTCGAATTATTATTTTTTTTTTATTTTTTATTTTTTTTTTTTTTTTTTTTTATTTATTTGGATAACCAACAGCTATAATTATCACATATTTATATAACAAAACAAATAACAAATAAGCCAATTACAGGTTTTCACAAGTAGCATCACAGTAAGTTAAAAAAGATTCTCGAACATAAAATGAATAGTAATTAAATGTAAATTTAAAAGAAAAGAAAAAAATACTACGAGTTATTTCGAAAGCAAAAGCCGCACGTTATTAAGATTATTTTCAAATAAATCTATGTTAAATGATTTATTAATTACATTAAAATTATTAAAAGTTCGCCATAAATATGAATTTTGCCTATAATTAGATGAAACAAGAGGTATGTGAAGAAGAGGGTTATTTCTTAAAACTTTGGAAGGAACATTGATAGAAAGTTTGCAAAGTAGTTCAGGACAGTCAATTGAACCAGAGGCAATTTTAAGTAAATAAATTATGTCCGCTATTTCGCGACGTTTTTGCAGAGGCAGTAGGTGATGTTTTTTACATATATGAATATACTGGTCAGATTTAAACTCAAGTTTCAACCGGAAACACATGAACTTTACGAATTTTTTTTGAATATTTTCAATGCGTGATATCTGCACATTGTACATAGGATTCCATATTTGTGATGCATATTCTAAGTTGCTTCGCACTAATGTACAGTAAAGGATTTTAAGTGTCTTTGCCATAGTGAACGACGTAGAGCTACGCATAACAAAGCCAAGCGCACGCGATGACTTTTTTATGATGCTGTCAACATGGGTGTCAAAAAGTAATTTACTATCATGGAAGACACCTAGATCCTTTACACATAATGAGCGTTGGAGGTTTTGACCCTTAAGCACATAGTTAGTACGTAAAAAATTTACTTTGCGACTAAATGTAATAACTGAACACTTAGAAGGATTAAGGTCCAAGCAGTTGGAGTTGCAGTAATCCTCTAGACGGTCGAGATCTGACTGCAGATCAAAGACGTCAGCTGGGGTCTTGATTGTTGCAAAAATTTTCATGTCGTCAGCAAAACAAAGCAAGCGCGAAGAGGTAAAGCATTTATCAATGTCGTTAACAAAAATTATGAAGAGCAAAGGTCCCAGAAGAGACCCTTGAGGCACCCCGCTGGGGACCCGTACCCAACTAGAAATAAAATTATTAACCACTACCGCTTGCGACCTGTTGTCTATATAAGATGAAAACCATCTGAAGAGGTCACCTCTAATACCGATTTTAGTTAATTTTTTTAATAGTAATTTGTGATCGATTCGGTCGAAGCATTTACTATAATCGGTGTAAATAACGTCTACCTGATGACCACCGTCCATTGAATCAGTAAGGTAATCATTAAGTAAGATTAAATTTGACACAGTAGATCTCCCTTTTAGAAAACCATGTTGAGATGGACTCAGTGAGTTTTTAATGGCGGAATATAGTTGGTTATAGATTATCCTTTCAAATACTTTAGACACTATACACAGTTTAGAAATTGGTCTATAATTGGCAATGTCGGTTTTAGGCCCTTTCTTGTGGACTGGTGTTATAAAAGCGGATTTCCAAATATGTGGGATTGTGCATTCTTTGAGAGATCTTTTGAATAGCAAAGTGATCGGTACACATATAGTACTAGCAGAATTTATGAGAAAACATGCGGGAAGGTGATCAGGTCCAGCTGATTTTGAAGTATCTAGCTTTAAGAGTAGATTTTTTACATAGTCTGTGGTAATCACTATGGAATTAATATCTGAGGTATACACATGAGACGAGGTAGATGAGGGATTAGTGGAATTTCTCGATTGGATACTAGCTGGATTTAGAAAAGTGGAGTGAAAATATTCAGAAAATGCGTTGCAAATTTCAATACCAGTGTTTACTCGCATATTACCTAATACAAGACTATTAGGAATACAGTTAGATTTGGATTTGGACTCCACATACGACCAGAAATTTTTAGGTGAGTCCTCGATGGACTTTTCCACGAAGGCAATGTAAGAATCGTGACAATCCTTTTCAAGATGTTTGATTCTATCACGTAATAATTTAAAAGTTATTAGATTGGAGTGATTGCCGTAAGTCTTATATTTTCTTAAGTATTTATCCTTTTCTTTAATTGCTTTTACTAGCGCGGGGGAGTACCATATAGGATATGAACTGTTCAAAGTCTTAACAGCGGGTACAAATTTATCTCTCAGATTTGTAAAAGTATTGTAAAAAAAGTTTACGGATTCGTCAAATGATCTAATTGAGAATTCAGTATGCCAGTCGATGTTAGAGATTGTACTATTTATTGAATCAAAGTTTGCTTTATTAAACAGATATTTAGTTAGCGGTGCAGGCTTCAGGTAAGTAAGTTCAATAAATTGAGCATTAATGAAGAGAGCATTATGATGCGGGTCAATAGGTACCAATGGGTCCATACATTCACTAACATTAACAATGTCATTAGAAATTACCAAATCTAGGATCCGTCCGTGCTTATTAAAAATTCCATTAAATTGCGACAAGTTATGTGTATTCAATTCATCGATAAGTAGGTACTCATCGTGACTTTGAGCATTAGAAGGCAAGTATGAAACATTATCAGTTGAAAGCCACTTAATACCGCTCAAGTTGAAATCACCTATTATCAAATATTTGTCAAGCGGGTTATTAGTAATTGTCATATTTAACTTAGAGAAAAAATTTATCAATTGGTCGGAAAAGGAATTGCCTGATTTTTGTTTACATAGGTATAGAACACATAAGTGTAGTTTGGTGCGCGTGCGGGTACCTGCGAGATTAAGAGATAGCGTTAGCCACAGATCTTCAGCGCTGGAGTTGAATGTCGGCTGGGCAATAGCTGATATTTCTTTACGTACCGCTAGGAGAACACCGCCGCCCCGCGACTGTCCCGTTGCCGTGTAATCCCGATCGCGACGCCAAACCATATAGCGGCTGTCAAATAGTTCACTATCGGAAATGTTGTCGTTTATCCACGTTTCGGATAGAGCTATAATATCGTAACTAGATATGCTTAAATTACGTTGGAATATAGTAGTCTTAGAACGTAATCCCCTTACATTCTGGTACAGTATATTTAAGTTGGTGTTAGCCATAAGAAAGATCGTAAATATTAATTAACATAATTATGAAACAAATTAAAATAGAAACATGCGAGTATTGATTCCGAAGATTACCGGTAGGTAGTTTAAGCAGAAAAAAATAAATGTAATGTGTTAGAGCGGGCGAGCGGATATAGTTTGCAATAAATGTGCGAATAAAAGAGACATAAAGATGTAGATACTTGCGTTGTAGATAAATAAAGTTAAATTGTAAGTAAACATTATGCTTGACTCAATGGAGAATGCTAAGATTGCGGTGTCAAGTAGTTTAATTGAAATCTATTTTTGCAAGATTTAGAGATGGTTTTAAATTACGGCATTAACAACTAATTTTCCGTTTTTGGTGGAGATTTCTTAGCTTCCTTCTAATACCCTCACATGTTCAAATTAATAAAAATAAATGACTGTTAAGGAATCAAACAAAAATTGTGATTTTTTCGTGAAAGAGATCGAATATAAATAATTATGTTATACTCGTATTAAGTACTTTGGTGGTCTCAGGATTTGCAGCCACTGTTCTAACAGGGGTGAGTGGATCCACCCTGCAGTGAGTGGCTGGAGCTTTTTAGGCGTTCCCGTAGACTCCAGGCTCTTGGGTGAAGTAGGGCAGCGAATGAGTTTACCCGTCCAGCTGTAAACATTTTGTAGGTACAGCAGTACTACCTAGGCTATCCAACACGGTGTTTCAACGAAATATCAGAGGAAAATTCCTAATTTTAAAAACCCTCTTAAAAAAAAAACTGATTTTATAAAATGAAAACAATTCATTACAATAATGTTTTTAATTGATAAAATCCTTAATGTCACGGATTAGCATCCCTTCCACAAACCACTACCCCTCACCTACCCAGCCCCTTCTCTAGTCACCATCTGATACGAACCTCTTCGTTGGTCACATACGTTTTTAATCTTAATAAAAAAAATATATTATTCAAAAATTTGATTTTCCAAAAAAATAATTAAGATATTATTAAAAGCACATCATAAAAAATGTTCTTCGGAAGTTTTTTGAAGCAAAAGACGAAATTCTGAAGTTCCGACATTTGAATAAAAAACATGAAGTCATACGGTTTGATAATTACTTTTTTTATAATTTATGAAAATTAATATAAGGTCTATAGCTAAAAAACTTTTTTTTTTATATAATTCGAGCGTTCATTAAAGAAAATCTATTACAATTCTGTTATTCAAAGTATTGTCTGTCGGAAGTAAACATTTTCACATCTTTCTGGAAATTCGTCAAAAAACCGGTCATCTTTTGAATCAAAGAATGAATCGAGCCAATTTTCGATGCCTTGGATTGAAGTGAAGCGTATTCCGGAAAGTGCATTCTGCATTGACCGAAACAAATGGAAGTCAGAAGGCGCCAAATCTGGACTATATGGCGGGTAGGGCAGAACTTCCCATCCGCTATTTTCCAAATAGATTTTAACGGGTTGAGCAACGTGTGGTCGAGTATTGTAATTTTGGAAAATCAATGTCTCCTGTCTGGTCTGCCATTCTGGCCGCTTTGTTGTTGTCGGTACAGCTCTCCAGTAATGGTTTCACCTGGTTTTAGAAGCACATAATACACAACTCCCTTCTGGTTTTCATCTCCAAACTTTTTTGGCCGCTCTTTGTTTATAATATTAAAATCACCACTTTCAAAGCGTTGAAACCACTCGAAACACTGATTTTGCAAGAGCATGTTTGCCATACAATTCCACGAGCAAAAGATGACTTTCGGCTGCAGTTTTCTTTGCAAAAAAGTGACTCAGAAAAACTTCCCGCAAATGCTGTTTTTTCGCCAATTTTCGAAACTTTCCAAGTAAATCAAACACCGTTGACTGATTTTGAAAGCTTATGAATACAGCTTAAAAATGACATGCATGTCAATGATTTGCTACACAAGTGTTGACATCTAGTGTAAAATTCTAGTTTTAAAGTTTTAGACCTAATATAATTTAGCTATGCTATGGCAAAATTAATTTAAAAAATCATAAATACTCCGGTCATCTTACATATGTACAACCCCCATAACTGTCAATAACTGACTGAATCTCTTTTCTCACAAACATCAGCCGCAGAACAGCGTCTATGTATTTTTGTTATGAATTATATCTTCGTGCTGTCTCTTATACATATTTTTTGCTATATTGGCGTCACACTCATTCTTCGCGTAGCAGGGATAAATATTTTTTATAGTAAACTCCAGTTGAGTTTTACTAATTTTACTTTCCGAATCCGGTGTGAAAGATTGTAAAAAAAAAACTTCATTATTCAAAAAAATAAGAGAGATATATCAAGTCTTGTATATATTCTCATTATCACAAGAGAGAAATGCCCCCAGGCGCATACATTTCAAACAAAAAAATTAATACGATTTTTTAAATCTGCGTCTCTTATAAAATGTTTTTTTACGTAGTAGTTTCATTCAAAGTTTTTGGGAATAGATTAAGCTATTTCAATCTGATGAAACACAGCATCTGGATAACTCACAAATAATTTAATCTATGGATATTCAAGTCATTGAATTTAATAATGATAAAAACACATGTCCTTAATGTTGACCGTTCATCAAATTTTGTTACGACTTTTATGTATGGGAGTAAAGCACAAATCCGGCAGAGGAAGTATAAAAGCTTTTGATTTTAAAATGCTATATCTTAAACATGCGAGATCAATGTGAATGTTGCTAATCCTTAAGCAGGTAGAGCATTAGTGTGAAGTACGTTTACCAGGGATGGAAATACTGAGAGAGATATTGAAAAGGTGAGTGCCGGGAACAGGGTAGGCGTTCACAATGGAGTCCGGATTCTGAAACTTATGTATGGAAATGCAAAAACAAGGATAATATGGTTTACATCCAATTTCCCGTAGAACTGAGCTTCCCAATTATTATGTAGGTTTGTCTTCAATAAATACAGGGTTGAAATATTTTTCAAGCAATTATTTTTTTATTCTCCTATTCCTTTGAAATATTTATTCTATGTCGCGGTTGGGGGTGAGTTTTGAAATGGTAGGTAAAGTTACAATGTTTCACCCCTCATCCCACACGACCCGACTGGCGGCGGTTTTTCTTACGAAAGCCTGAAATATAATAGCACTATTATTACGTCTAGTAATAATTTCACTGGCGTACATTCTTCAAGCAATGAAATTTAATAATTCCGTTTGAATGCTATTCTTTCCGTGTCCAGGCGGATAAAGTGTACAGTTCTGGGGCCTGATGCTGGGACTCGATTATGATGGGAAGACAAAGACGGTATAGTTGAAGATTTTATTTATTTATTTATTATTTACATACAATATTACATTTTAGTTATTTTAAAACATTTTTTAAATGATTTTTTTTACAGGACTCACCAAGCCAATGAATATGGCTTGTCGGTAAAGATCCTTTACAATTAATCATATGATAGTCTTACATGGTTATATAATAATAATTACTACTAACTTAAATATAGGGAGCGAAAAAAAGTACATGTAATTTATGCTTTCAAAAAAATATTTAGAAGATGTAAAAAAAAGCAAAAAATAAGTGAACGATAACGCAATTTTAAGATAAAAAAAATAAATACAGAACCGGAGTACCAAAATTTAAAACAGAAGTCTGTACATATTTAATAGGCACAAAACATTTTATTAAAAACATTATTTATTAACATATCCATATCTATATGTAAGTCTATATCTATATCACATCCGCATCCATATCCATACATATATATACCCGTGCATGCACACATACATATCCATACATACATATATACACATATATACATACATATGAACATACATATACACACATAAACATCCATGAGAATATTACTTAGTTATAAGTTCTATTTTATATATTTCTATATTTAAAAAATGTTCAATTTTTTAAATAAATAAACTCCTGATCGAATAGCCAGTCTATTATTTTGCCCTTGTCACTTTTGGTAGTGCCATTTCTCAGATTGTTTGGTAACAAATTGAACATAACTGGAACCACATATTTTAAAGTTCTTGTCCCATATTTGTTGCTTGTCTTTGGAATCACTAAACCTTCATTCATAAATTCCCTCTAGCGATTATAAAGATATACTACCGACCCCCCACCTTCAAGTTTTGGGTAGGTACATCGATATGAAACAAGGGGAAGCGTACGTCACGGTACACATATCTACGCTCTAAAATGACATAGCTTTAGTATGAGGTCATAGTTGAAGATAAAAGTCTCCCGACCGACTACAAAGGTATACTACCGATACCCCTACCATCAAGTTTTGATGTAAGTACATCGGTTTATACCAAAGGGTCTAGAACCCCTCGATACGTTTATCTACGCATTAAAAGTGTCAAAAATTTTGTTCCACCGAGCAATTTTACCTTTAATTATGATTTATGAATATTTTTCTTTAAATAATGAAACAATCCACGCAGTGGACGTCCGTTCAGTCCGGAGAACACAATCGTAACTGATATTTATGTCGCTCCTGGTCATCTCTTTCGTCCCGCGAAAATGATCGCAAGGGTTCATACAACAGTGTACTTTCTGAAAAATATGAGATACGACAATATACATTTCAAAAAACATAACTAATCGTTTTAGTAGTTGGTTCTAAAGATATACGAATATAAACGAAATACTTTAAAAACTCACAATCAACAATTTGGGTGTTACGGCATTATAATCCAAAACAAATAAAAGCACGTATTTTTCATCGTTCCCTTTCCGCACCTAATGGTGCATAGGGCACTGCATTGATACTCCAATCACAACGTATCTTGATCATTTTTGTTACATGAAGGTAAGATGAACTATGAAATATTCTAGTGTGAAAACACCCATTCAAATAAATATTTCACATCAACCATGTCGGGAATCAAACCCGAGACCTCTTGCATGGCAGGCTAACGCGCTGACCATTACACCACGAGGCCGAGACGTATTTTTATAAAAGTCAATTTTTTTACAAATTTTAATTGTGAAGGCACCAGAAATCATAACAATGCACCCAAATGATCTGCCATTAAGATATTGATTCCCATTAAGTACCGATTGTTAGTCCCCTTTCATAATTTTACATGTTACACCACTGCACCCACACTTGTCTGTGGCCACTCTTACACCTACTAAGAAGACGCCCTTTCCTTTACCCTATACACACACATACACACCCCGCAGTACGTACAATCCATTGGACTTAGTATTATAAATTGTTCGGATCTTCCTTTCCACAAGGAAAAGGGACACACACATATAAAACATTCTGACATATATTTCTATGGACACTCAAAAGGAGTTATCCGGCGCACGCGCACAAAAAATATCCGGCTCGAAGGACCACACGGAACAAGTCACATATAGCCAAAACAGACAACGGCACACAAAAGTAAACTAAAGTAACACAGCTGTAAAAAACATCGTAGGATTGGTTTGATTTTTTTGTTTCGCTCTGGGGATTTTAAGTAATTTGGCGTAGACATGTAGGCCATCGCGCTCTCGATCGTGCATCTCTTTTGCGCGGGAAAGAAAATGAATTTTCCCCACTACGCTGGTTGTAGAACGTAACCGGCATCGTTTTTCTTTGACGTAAAAATATCTACGGTTTTACAAATTTTAAATCTTGTGTTTCGTTTGATTTATAGCGCTGTAAAAGGCGCCGGCGTTTTGGGAACGGTCGGATAAATATCAGTTGTTACGTCAGTGTGTGTGATCAATTGGCGGTCATTGTTATGTTGTGACAGATGATATTTGGCGTTCGGAGTGTACAGTGACTTAAGAAACTAATGGATGAGTATCTCTGCTTTCAAATCACAAAAATCCAGTATAAAAGTAACTTTGCGGTTTGTTATACCGTTTATTTCATGTGTGGCGCCTGTTTTGTAATTAATTAGATAACTGGAAGGGGAACACAGCTGTCATGAGCCGGTATGTGTAGGGGTTACTCGGGGTTGTCTGAGTAAATGTAATTTACAATATATTTTGACGTTTCTAGGGTACATCGTGAAGGAATTTTAGACGGGGAGGCGTTTTTACGCCGAAATGGAAGTGGATTTTGTATTTATCAGCAGTATTTGTGAAGTGCTTTATTGATTTACTAATAAAAAATAAAACAAAAACTTCATATTACAACTAAAACATAGTAAGCTGCTTTTATCAAAACTATTTTACGGTGTTATTTAAATTTAGTACATAAAACAATGCAACAGTAAATAATTCATTGATTGATTTAATTTGTTTGTATTTTAAAATCACAAAACAAAATAAATGTTATTAAACAACAAACTTTAAAAAAAATTTAACACTATTTAAAAAAATATAATTAATATGTGTGCTATTGAAATTGGCAAAAATATCAAATGAAATAATTGTGTAGTGAGTTGGAACGAGGTTAATTAATTGTAATCGCTGCTACAAAGGAAACTGCACCCTACTGCTGTCATTCGGAAAGGACAATTAACTAATTTAAGGACCACATTAATATAGGTAAGTACCCATTGTTGAAACAGTACATAAAAGCTTTATTACGATGCCATGTAAAAAAATTGGCTTAATGATTTTGGTACAGTGCTTTTCACATTCTTTATTCAAGAAATATTTTTTTATTTTGTTGATTTCATCTTAAACTAGTACATTCATAATTGGGAATGTCCTAAAATTAACTTAAATCGAATTACCATTAAACTATATAATATTAACTATCAATATTAGTACACTGAACACGATAACTTACTTTTTAGAGCTTACTTATTTGATACGAGTACATATCTTCGAGATCGTAGAACAACGACGAGTGTGATTTTCTTCAACTTTACGTGAGAGCGGTTTAATTAAATTTTTTGAGGTTTTATGTCACAACTTGAAAAGTGCAAAAGTATACCATTTTATACTTGGGTTTTTAAAAAAAAAAATTACGTTTTTTTTTCAAACCACGAAAAAAACTTTTTCAATACCGAACATAAAAAAAGTCAATGTCGCATTTTTTGCACATCCGTCATTGTGCTACGATCCCGAAAAATATATCGATGTACTTTTTTTTCAAACTGAAATTTAAGTAAAATTATGTATTTTTCTTTTCTTAATTCCACTGATATTTTCTCACTTAAATATACTTTGGATGCATCAACGAATTCTGTAATTTTGCCTTACGAAATTGCCACCGTGGTTTGTTTTTTTTTCTATTTTGATGTTCACAAGAAAATATTATTTTAGTCAACTCATTTGAGGAACATCTGTTTATTATTAAGTAAATAAAAAAAAAATTACCATCACGGTACTTTAAAAAATACTAATTGATACATTGCCATAATTTTAATTTTATTCATGACTGAATTATTTTATTTTGCAGGTAATTATGCCCCATCACATTTTTTGCATACAAAGTTTTCACCTCTCTAAAATATAGAGTAAATAATCTCATCAGAATGCAGATAGTTCAGTATTTTGTTTTGCTATAAACACGGAGAAAACATTGCATGTGTAATAACTTTTAAAATAAAAAAAAAACAAAAATGTTATTTTAAAAATAAAAAACAATGCACGCGGCGGACGTACGTCTAGTCCGAAGAACACAATAGGGATATATTACGTTTTTTCAATTAAAGTTTTGAAGTAATAAAGGTCTATAAAATACTGTCCAGTAAAAAAAAAATTTTTGCTAATTATTATATTCTTTAATTTTAATTTTCAATTCCTGCAAAAACGGTAATTCCACTGGCCACGCCCCTAATTCGTCGCTATTCATGCTTATTTGTTCCTGACCATTCAAATTTGTTTAGAACATTGTTGCGAATCTTCACGTCACAACTATCAAGGCCAGACAAGTCGCGTTTTTCCCACTTTTTTTTTCAACATTTTATTTTTTCAATTTATATACGAAAACATTTCTCCATAATATCCATATTGATTTTGAAAATACAATCAATTTTTCTGAATCCATTTCAGATATTTTTATGGGTATTCGTAATATGTGATATTTCCCTGTTGTTTTATATTTAATGATTGATTTATTACATATTTTAAAAGTAATTATAACGAATATAATTTAGAACAGGGTTTTGGGTCCCGTGGCTAGGCTCAATTTTATTCTACCACAAGTTGATCCCCATTTTCTAATAGCGAGCTACTTACAACTAGTTGAAAATCAACTTCGAAATTGAAATATTTGTGTAAATCATAAGAACGCAAATAAAGATTAAGTTTTTAACCACTGTTGACTGAGTTTGGTCGTGACTGACATTGTCGTACCGGTGGGAGACATAATACAAAATTTTATGTTATATAGAAATAACAGCCGAGATTGTCAATCATATTTTTTTATTATTATGAGAAAAAACATATTTGAATATAATGTAATAATAATTTTATAAATGTTAATATTGTTTAAATGTGGATATTTAATAAAACAAAGGTTTAATTTTATATATTATAATATAATAAAGTTTTACCATTAAAACATATATTAATTCACATAGACGTTCCCTGGGCTCTCAAAAATGATGACAAACTCACGCTCAAAAGCTGCGTCTTGCCCAACGCGTATTTAGCCGTTCTTTGGCCAGTGACAGACGTGACGTTTAGAATCAAAACCAAAACTTGTGTCACGAAAGTGTGTAAAATTGTTTAGGATATATATTTAAAAATAATTACGGGACTTAAATTATGTAAATATTTGCTCATGAGTGATTGACAAAGCTTAACACAATTAATATTCAAGTATAAACATTATTTTTGTAAATGTCAAACTACGCCTAGCGGTGAAATTGCGAAGCTCTTCTTACTTGCAGGGGTGCACTGATAGGAATACGCTTTTAAAATATAATACATGCGAGTTAATATTATTTTTGCATTCTCCAAAATCCAATGAAAAGTAATGGATCGAAATAAGCAAATTCAATGGGGAATTCAAAATTACAAATTTAAAAATATTTTTGTGCTACTAATAGGTAGGAAATTTTTTTTTTTACTGTACAGTATTTCATAGACCTATTTTACTTTTAAAATGTAAAAACAGTTATATTTCCCTATAATAAGAGTTTAAGGAACGAATCTGATCCACTAAAAGAGAATGAACAAACATTTTATACAGCAAAAATGAGTATCCTATTTTTGGTGGCATATGCATGATCGTCGAATGCAGCCCTGGTGTGAATTAAAATAACTTGTCACTACTTAAAAATATTTTACTCTATAGGGCCCGTCTATGTATTAATATGTTGTACTAACAATAATAATGATTAAACTGGTATAAAACGAAGTTTAAAAATTAAATAGTATTTTTGGACGTTGCCTAGTAGGTAAAATAATTCAGCCAGATAAAAATCGCCCACATCAAAGGTTTCAATGTATGGAGATGTTTAAACGTAGGCAAAATGGTGAATGTTACACAGTGTAAAGTGGCCAGTTAAATCCGCTAATTACGCGTCGTAAGCCGTAAATGCCTGGACTTACATATTTCCTGAACGAAAATGTTTTTCTTTTGTTGTGATACGTTTTAAGGCTAAACATATATTACGTAGCATTGCAATCGTCTTCAAAAATAAAAACAGCGTTGGTACAAAATAGTATACTCAATATAAGCAAATTAGGGTTCAAATCAAATTGTGGACTAACGTTTGAAAAGTCCAAATAGGTTATTTAAATTAAGTTAATAGTTAATTTATGTAGGCTTTTTTTAATGTCTATTATAAGCAAAGTCTCGACTTTTCAAATTAGTCCCGTCCAGACAAAATTAAAGCGACAGTACACATTTGTCCAATAACAAAGCTATCATTATTTAATTAGTCAAAAGGTTAAATTAATGTTACGCTCTTGACTATGTTTAGAGTTATATAATTATACACACAAAAAAATACCGATAGTAATTATAGGTATATGTGTACGGTATACTCATATTGAAGTGGATTGGTAATACCCTCAGAGTAATAATTCTCTGTTATTACTCTAACTAGGTAATACCGTATTTTGCGGACGATAAGACGCATCGGGCCATAAGACCCACCCCAAAATGTATCTATCAATTTTCTATCTATCTACCAAGAAAAAAAAGTTTTCTACGATAAGATCCATCGGACTGTAAGACGCACCCCAATTTTTTGTTGAATTTTCAAAGTTAAAAAATGTGTCTTATGGTCCGAAAAATACGGTAATTATTGAATAGTTTCATTTTTTGTATGAAAATCAAGTTTACAAAAAAAAAATATTCGCACATAAGGTTAAGAAATATGTATTAAATAACTTATAAATAAAATAAATGTCCATTGTTATAATTAGAGCACACATAAGAACATGTTTAAGTTTGCCCTATTTCAATATTTTTAAAAAAGTCATCATTGTCATTCAACTTTTCGCAGCCAGTGCTACATAGGACACCGTATTAGTAAACCAAATGTAACTTAGTTCGATTATCTGTTACATAAAGATAAAATGATCAGTCTTACGCTTCAAGTGTCAGTCCAGGAACAGTGAAATATTGCCGTTCAAAAAACCTTCCAAATGAATGTTTCACGTGTTTTTTTTACATGTTTTGTAAATAATTAAGGTGTTTGCTGTATTTGATTAAGAATAAATTAGAATTTTGATCTCTTGACCTTTAAAGCGTGTCTTTACAGCTTTCTTGAGGTAATTACCACTAAGAATGAACAGAATGAACAACTCACTAATTAACGCACGACGACGCCGATGGTCGCTATGAAGAAATTTTAAAAATTAAAACATGTACTATTGTATTTAAAAGATGGATACAAACAACTATATTACTAAAATAATATAAGATATTTCCTGCCTGTCATACACGTTTTAATTCATTGTGTTTTTTTTTATTTACAAAATATTATGTTCTTAAATCGTTTTTTTTAAGCTT
This sequence comes from Micrasema longulum, assembly GCF_059751315.1. NCBI lineage: Eukaryota > Metazoa > Arthropoda > Insecta > Trichoptera > Brachycentridae > Micrasema > Micrasema longulum. The sequence goes on from NW_028279268.1 coordinate 29,250, forward strand.
TTTGAAAAAAATGTTTTCGGTAAATTGGCGGGCTTATTGCCAAACGGCAATTTCTTCCAGCTAATAAAATAATAGTTTTATTTTTATAGTGCAAGTTACAAAACATATTCAATAGAAAATAAAGATTAAAAAGCTAAAGAAAAAAATAGAAATAGACGTATTTGTTTATAAATAACCTTAAATCAATACTCAATGGGCAAAGATATAAATAAATACTCAATGAGAGATTAAGGAAAAGAAAGGAAATGTTTCTTCAGGCGTGATTTGAAAATTTGATGAAAAAAAAAAGTATCTACAAGAATATTTATTTATTTATTCATCTATTTAAAATAGTATTTATGGATATTTTAAATATTATATGTAATTTATAATTTTTAATAATTTGACAATGTTTGAGTATGTTCAAATGCTTGGAGACTGGCTGGATTTCCTCTCTAGGGAGTTATTCATATTTAAATTTATTTAAACTGAGAGGGAATTCCATATTCCCTTCTCAAAAAATGTTTTCACTCTCCGTTGAAATAAATATAAATATGAAATAATTTGAATCGTTTTTTTTATTTTTATATTTCATCATATGTAATTATTGTTTATTATAAATTTATATTTTGTTTTATACTTCATAATAAACAAAAAAGACATATAATGGTGTAATATAAAAATTATAAAATAACAGTTCAAATTCAAGAAAAAAGAAAATACTTTGAATAGTAATTACATATGGCGCAATACTAAAAATAAAAAATTGCAATTCAAATAATAATTTAAAAAACATTCAGTATTTTTAAAATTAATAAAACATAAATCATACATACGAGGTTAAACCAGTGTGAAAAATAAAAATATATTGATGGATGCATCGAGAAAATAGGAAACTGGATGGCTGAAAACAGACTAACATTAAACCCATCAAAAACTGAACAACTATGGGTGGCTTCAGCCAGACGACAGAATTTGATCCAGGATACGGCCCTACCCAATGTAGGGAGTACCGCTTTACCCACCGTTAAACTACTGGGAGTTTTACTCAATTCTGACCTATCTCTTGACGCTCAAATTAGTAGAACGATAAGTTCATGCTTCTACCAGCTGAGACAAATTAAATGCATACGCGAAAATTTGCCGGTTGATGCCGCCCGTCAATTAATAAATGCGTTTGTAGTGTCTAGAGTCGATTATTGTAATGGTATCTATGCAGGTCTACCAATGAACAAAATGACTCGCCTACAATCTGTATTGAATGCTGCAGCGAGACTTATTTTCGGAATCTCTAAGTTCAGTCATATCACTCCACTACTTCGGGAACTACACTGGCTATGTTTTCCACAGAGGGTCGAATACAAACTCTGTTGGCTTATGTATAAGTCACTGCACAACTCGGCTCCGGAATATCTAAGGGAACTATGCATTCCAGATGAACTAGCTGACAGGCGTCTCACGCTTAGATCAGCTACGTCTACGGCGAGAGGAAAAGTTATTATACCTCTACGCAAACAGCGCACTAAATTTGGTGAACGCGCATTTGCGGTCGCAGGCCCTATGGCATGGAATGCTCTCCCAGCAGAGGTGCGAGGCTGTGAAAGTGAAGTGATGTTTCGGAAAAAACTTAAAACCCACTTGTTCTCTAAATCATTTGAATAAATCCGTAGCACGTGACAACAAAATAAATTATTTTAATTAAATTACAAATTTAAAAGCTTCAATTAAATTAACTTAATAATAGAATCACCATGTAAAGCGCCCTTGAGGTATTTTATTACAAAAATGGCGCTATATAAGTTATCCATAATAATCCATAATAATAATAATCATTAAAATTAATAAAATGTACAAAAACAAAACTCGTATGATAATTTTAATTTGGCATATGAATTGTAAATTAAAGATAAACATAACGGTTTAAGCGACATTAAAATATGTATACATATAATATTTCAAAATATATAATAATGAAATAGTGATTAGGATAAGAATGGAAAGCAAAAAGAGATTCAATAAATTATTTCATTTAATGAATATAAATATATATTATATATGCATCAAAAGTCTATGTGTCCAGGCGGATGAATAATACAGTTATGTGTGTGAAATAGAACCAGAACCCTGGACAAGTTTTTTCAGTCGGTGGCTGCTCATAAATCCTAAATAAGGAAATCGAGTAGAGAAAAGTCTGCCTCGTTGTGATATAGTTGACGTGTTCTTCTGCCATTCTTGAGGTCCCGGGTTAGATTCCTGGCAGGTAGGACACGAAATATTGATTTTAATTGTTGTTTGAACCGCAAATATTTTATTGTTCCTGGACTGGCTCCTGAAGCGTAAGGCGGTAAACCTTCATATAACGATGATCGAACTACGGTAGATTTGTTTTACCAATCCAGTACCCTGTTATATTTTTTTTGCACCACAATAGGCCAGAAGGCCCAATAACAGTAGGGAATTACAGCACAGAACGGCCAGGCTTGCAAAAAAACATGTTTAATTTTTGTGTTCTCACCGGAAATCGAACCCGGAATCTTCCGTGATTAAGTGTCTTAACCATTACACCATGGTGGCCGCAAATGCAGCCCTGAGTACGATAGGATGATGATGATTTGAAAAATCCCCTCGGATTTGAAATGTCAAATCTCGCGCTTATATTTGACAGAAGATATCGACGCACGTGCCTGCGCATGCGCAGTTTATACTTAAACTACCGCCATCTTACGGAATACAGCGCAAGCTCTATCCTAGCGGCAACGCACCGAACTAACTCAACCAGTCTTCGGAAATTAGCGTCCGCGTAAGCATGTATATCGCGTTAACTTCTAAATTACACGCAATGTTTTTACGAAATGACCATTTAGCCGGCAGTTTTTCATTTTTGTGAGACGCGTAATCGATCGGGGGGAGAATTAGGATTATTTACTTGAAACAGCATTGTGTTTTGTGGCAGTGTAAGGGAAATTAACATATTTTTATCTCGTGCGTGTAGACTTTGTTGTCATACTAGTATTGTGTCGTGTGGTGTTGTGAACGGAGATTACTTGTCAAACTGTGCCTGTTTTATCAAAAGCTGACTTACTGGGATTAATACAACATGAGGCGAATAAGTGGTGAGTTAAAATAATTCATTATGCTCACGAATTTTTAAAAATCCTTCAATGCATACGTTTGTGCAATATACAATCACGTTTGGTTGTCTCTAGGAGCGTTAACCTCCCCCCTACATAATAATACTATAATGCAAGTATTCTGGGGTAGATTTTCGAGCTACGCAGACCCCTAATCTCCAAAAATCTAGTATTGGCAATCTTTAAACCCACCAAAAAAGCGTGTGCGTATTTTTAAAATACTTAAAACATACCTACCGTTTTAATAAAAATACTACCTAAATAATATACTTAGAAAATATATTTTTTACTTGATATATCCTAGAAAAATTTATTTAATTGTTTTTTTTTGTCGATAATATACGTTTACTTCCTGTTATATTTATTCATTTAAAATTAAACACGTTTAAATATATGTGATCTTATTCAGGTTTTTTTAGGCTGTGCCCATGTCAAGCCATAATAATAAACAATAAAAAATACTATGTAAATTTAATTAGATTAAAATATAATGACATGTGATGCAATATAATAACAATCCAGAAAAATGAGGTGTAAGTAATAAATAATAAAATTCCAAAGAATACAATTTAAAAATGATAATCAAACAAAAATATTAAAATACAAATTATACACATTTAGATTTATACATAATCAAATATACAAAATAACAGTATCATTGTAATCATCAAAATAATAGTACAATAGTAAAATATAGTAGTATTGAAAAAAAAACAAAATCATAGTACCTATCATTGAAATCAATAGAAAATGAATATATATTTAAAAATAAAACATAATTGAAATCATAATTTGGTTTCTAGAAACTCACTCTACACTGTAGTAAGAAATTGGAGTAAAAAATAATTTGCCAAATAAGATTGAGTACTAAATTAATTAATACAAAAATACATAATGAAAAAACATAAAAATATCGAGATATTTTTTTTTATTTACAAACAGTGCACGAAAAAAAGTCATACTTTTATACAAAAGTATTGAGTTTTTTATTGCTTCTTCTCAGTAAAACACTTGACAAATTTACTATGCTCTATGTTTACTTTTAAAAAAATTATTTATTGATTTATATTCCACTCGTCCATGCGCTTTGTAGCTGCACGACAGTTGGTTATCTAGCTTCCATACGTAAATGTTATCAACTATAAAATACCTCAATTTTATAAATGGGGTCTAGAATTTCAACCGTCCATGCGCTAGTAGCTGCTCTTTTTATTATTATTATTTATTTTATTTTTTTAAATTTTATTAATAAACTAAATTTTTTTATCAATTTTTAAAATGTGTAAACGGGGGCTAGACCGTCCATGCGCTCTGTAGCTGCAAGATGTGCTGTAATCAAGCTGAAAGATGGGCTGAGATATTTATTTATTGTACTGCGCCCTTGAGGGGATTTTCACAAAAATGGCGCTGTATAAATTATCCAACTATATGTATATATACCAAGTATCTAAAGTAGTTGTATGTCGTAAACAAATAAATAGGTTCCTATTTGATACTTGTTGGATTTGGGCCCGCCATGTCTTCTCAGTCTCCCTCTTTTCCTGCATCGATCAACGTTCAAAATCATGATGTTCAAAAATGATAAAGTCGAAAACTAGTTTTTTTTTCTAAATGTTTTTTACAATAATTTCGAGTATCAGTTCTGCCTCAAATGTATCAAAATCACTTCTAATTGCGCATAAATGTAATGTTTTTAAATTGCTAAATTTAAAATTTGTCAAGTCTGTTCTGCTTCAATTCAAAAACTCAAAGTCTCATTTACTTAAAATTAACAAAAATGAACATGACCGTTTTTTAATATCACCCCCTGAAACGTTATTTCGCTGTCCATTCGCTCTACCAACAACCAAGCTCTTCTTCATGTCTAAACCGACGCGCATTCTTTCTTGATTTTGTCGATGATGCTTGTCTTAATCGTCTGATGCATCTCGGTATTTGTGCACCTATCGTATATAGTTTTACCACATATTCTCCTGAGAGATCGCATTTCGACAGCATCCGGCGTACTTGTATGTATGTTATTTTTTTAAAGGAATAACCCGCTAAGTCTCCATTTTGAGGCTTGTCAGCAGGTAAGATAGAGAGGGAATTTGGAAGGAGGTAATAAATAATACACCACAACACCCAGACCAATTGAGAAAATAATCTTTCTTGGATTTTTTTTTTGGCTACTGGCGGGGATCAAACCCGCGACGCCAGTTCCACAGTTGGCCGTCTAATCAACTGCGCCACGGCGCCTGTCAATATTTAATAGAAGATTATATAATAACATAAATTAATAAAGTAAAAACATTATTTATTGAGTAACTTCAGCCCTACGGGAAATTTGGTTAAAAATATGTTTTCTTGCTTGCGGTAAAAAGTAGAACAATTAATTGTAAAATAATACAAAATATTTTAATAAAAACGCACTACTTTGAACGACGTCACTGGTTCATATGCACCAACCAATGATATGAGAGCTGTGAAGGATTTCCCGATATACCGTAAACGAAGCAATCGGGAGAACTGACTAAGAAAAACGTCACACGCGGAGCTATTTCAGAAACACAAAACTTTAAAAAATCATAGCGCTGATTATACGATATATAAAAATAAAAAAAATATTTCAAAATGCTGAACTTCCTCATAGTAAAGATTTTGTAAACGACATAAAAGGTACCATCTGCCCATTTCAGGTTCAATAGATTAAAAAATAAAATAATAACAAATATGTTCACTCCATATTATAATCATTTATTGATAACGATTATTAATCTAGGTATTGTTCTGTTTACATTAACTGTTAATAAAATAGATAACTAACTATAATTATAGAATTGGATCTCAATCAGTTTTGGCCTTCCATACATACTTCTTAGTGGTTGATAGGTGATAACCTTCAAGTCTACTTCAAAAAGCGTTAACCTAAAAACAAATTAAAAAAATATTAGTTTCATCAAAGCGCATTCAATTTCGTGATTCGTCGAGAAGACGAGGCAGTGAGACCGCAGTAGTTGGAGTTTAAACAAAAAGAGCGAATGGACAGAAAATTTCAAAAATGCCCTTAATCTTAATAATAATAGTATTTGGCTTAATTATATAGCGCCATTTTTGTCAAAAATCATCTAAATGGCGCTTTAAAATTTTATACGTAAACTTACATTCTAATTATTATTATTATGGATAACTTATAAAGCGCCGTTTTCGTAATATAATACCTCAAGGGCGCTTTACAAAGTGATTAAATAAAGATATAAATTTAATTTTATCCTTTTTAATTTAAGAAAAAAATGTACTTTGTAACCGCATGCTAAGGATTTATTTATTTAACCCTTCATATACATATACAATATATATATATATATAAGGGCGGGCATATTGCCTTAATGCAATTTCTTCCTACCTACCCAAACCGTTCAGTTTGAAATAATTACAAATTGCGTAGACATATTGAATCTTACAATTTTATACAAAAATTAAAAACAAAGATTAACTAAAAAAAATTATTTTAAAACTTAACACTATACTACGAATATAAAAAATGAACACTATAGTATGAAGAGTGGATAGGGGGTGGGAGGGAAAGAAGAAGGATAAGGGAACAATAGAAATATTTAGATAGTGTTTTAAAAAATGACAATATTTAGAAATTTATTCAAATGATGTAGAGAACAAGTGGGTTTTAAGTTTCTTCCGAAACATCACTTCACTCTCGCACCTCTGCTGGGAGAGCATTCCATGATGTAGGGCCTGCGACCGCAAATGCGCTTTCGCCGAATTTAGTGCGCTGTTTGCGTAGAGGTATAATAACTTTTCCTTTCGACGTAGATGAACGAGTAGCTGATCTAAGCTTGAGACGTCTGTCTGCTAGTTCATCTGGAATGCAGAGTTCCCTTAGATATTCTGGAGCAGAGTTGTGCAGTGACTTATTCATAAGTCAACAGAGTTTGTATCCCACCCTCTGTGGAAAACGTAGGCAGTGTAATTCCCGAAGTAGTGGAGTGATATGACTGAACTTAGAGGTTCCGAAAATAGGTCTCGCTGCGGCATTCAATACAGACTGTAGGCGAGTCATTTTATTCATTGGTAGACCTGCGTAGATACCATTACAATAATCGACTCTAGAGTCTAGACACGACAAACGCATTTATTAATTGACTGGCGGCATCAACTGGCAATTTTTTGCGTATGAATTTAATCTGTATCAGCTGGTAAAAGCATGAACTTATCGTTCTATCAATTTGAGCGTCAAGAGAAAGGTCAGAATTAAGGAAGACTCCCAGTAGTTTAACGGCGGGTAAAGCGGTACTCCTTACATCAGGAAGTGCCGTATCCTGAATCAAATTCTATCGTCTGGCTGAAGCCATCCATAGTTATTCCCTAAGCTAACATCACATATTATTGATATATTTTATAAATTTATTGCATATACTCGTATAAGTATACATGTTTACCCGGGAATCTATATAAAATTAGTGAATTAGAAAATTAATACGGAGCGTCCAGTTTTGAGCGTATCCATCTCCAATTACGCGCTCCACCCTTACAAGACAAAGAGACTTGATTTGTTAGTTCCATACGAAGCACAATATTGATATAATAAAATAGGATTAAATTCACTAGTAAAATATACCTTGATAAAGAAGCTTTGAAACTGGTCGGTAGAAAAAATAAAAAATAAGTGGCTTAAAACAAAGTTGTTATATTTATTTTATTGTAAGCAAATCACGCAAATTTGTCTGTGACGATTAGAAATCGTGACGGAAAAAGCCTGCAGATTAATTTAAACATCATTGCAATCTTTTACTAAAAAAAATTCGAAAAAATGAATTATTATTAATTTTATGGCAAGTAATTAATTTATCATAGAAATAAAAGACGAGTGATGTAAATTCACACATATGGAATAGCCAGCGACGGGTTCTCGCTAGCGCCACGCCGTTGAATAAAATTAAATGTATTCATACAAAAAGATTAAGGATTTATTACTTCAATAAATTACTAACAGATTCCACCACGAATTTTCACTAACAAACTTGAGTGTTTTATACAAGGTATTTATTCATTTACTTTTTATGTATGGACGTTACAGATATTTTAACCCTTGGTCTTTTAATGATTATTTTTAGTTTGCAAATAAAGTTTTCACGACTCCCGTTCTCCGTTTATGTTGAGATATGTTTCTCATACACAAACGCTGTTTTCAGTACAATATATCCGGTTCTCTACCTCATCAAAAATTCAAACCCGTGATCTCTGCTCTCAACGCCCATAAAACCACGAACCTTTCGATTCTTATTGCTACTGTAAGCATTTACGTAAATTTTTACCTATAAAACACGGTTTTTATTACTAGAGATGATGTTTTTCTCACGGCTGTTGTATCTTAGTTTAATGCCTACTCTTTGCCAGAAAACGATTTAAAGAATTGACATCTTTAGAAAAAAAAACATTTGCATTCTTGTTATCCAAAAATTTCATTTTGTGTTAGTCGTAAAGAACCATGTTAGAAAATGTGTTTGTACGTTTATGATTTATTTTATCAAATGTTTATTTAAAAAATGTTGTTGAGTTTGTTTTGTAACGTATTAAAGCTGACTCCGGAAATGGCCTTAGAAGGCTTAATTAATAATGTCAACAATTATAAAAATGTATGTCTGAAAATAAATGAATAAAAACAAAATAAATTTTAAATCAACAGCAAACAAAAGACACGGTAGTATAAAAACATATCCATTCTTATACCCGTTTTTTTTTAAACCGTCACTTTTGATTTACGTTACTATACTTAAGGAAACGTATATCCTGAAAATGTGTAAGTACATTAAATCATACTAACTTGGTACTTAAATCAAACTATCATTATTATTTTAATTTATTGAATAAATTCTAAAAATTAAAGATTAGAAAAATGAAATCCTTTGGTACGTATAATATTTTTATTTATTTATTTTATTTTGAATTTTGAAGTAGGGCACACATAAACTAATTCTTATGTGTGCTCTTATAATAACAATTTAATAGATTGGAGAACATTTTAGAGAAGGGAGATACAACAGAGATGGAGAACATTTTAGAGAAGGGAATATGGATGTCTAGGCATTTATAGGGTTTATGACCTGTCATTGGTTGATTTGATTGGCCATTTTCACACTGCGTAACATACACCATATTTCCTTCTCTAAATTGATTTTTAATATTTTGTTGTAATTTGTTAAACTTAATAACTCTTTAAGTGGTGAAATACAATATTTTGTCTACGAATATTTGTCATACTCAAAATATTGCAATTTTATTTTTATTTTCTTTCGTTCAGGAAACATACAGTACGGTTACATAGTTTTTTATTTTACACAGTTAGACTTAACTCTAATGGACCAGTGAAGTTTCCATATTATATAATAAATATTTGTGAGGTTATCAATGAAAGTACAAAAAAGAGAAGGAAAAAAACATAAATGGAAGTTGTTTAAAAATTTAAATCAAAGTAAAAAAGTTATTTAAAAGTTTGTAGTTAGTATTTACAAAAGGAAATAATATTAAAAATGAAGAAAATTTTCTTGTAAAAGTAATCAAAAAGTAAGAATTAAAATAAAGAATGAATGAAAAACATGCTCAGATGTAAAAAAAAAAAACCTTTTTAAAAAACGAAAAACATAAATATACACATACATATTTTAAGAGATTCAAAGAAACGATGAAAAGAATCTTTAAATTAAATATAAGACAATAATTTTAAGTAAATTTAAAAAACATCTTCAAAAATAATGACACACTATCGTAAGAGCAGCAATATTTTGATTTTATACACATACACAATATAAGTTATTAAAAGTAGTTTAAAAGTATAAAAACATGTCAATGCAGCAGAGAAAAAAGAAAAAATAACAGGTAATGCAAGTAATCTTTGAAATTTGAAAAAGCAATATAAGAAGAAGATTTTAAACCAAAGATAGTTGATAAAATTTCATTAAAGCAATTTTAGTAGAGAAATTTTATTGAAAATAACAATATTATTGTATGTAATGTGAAGTGATTTAAGGGAAAAAGGGATCAGCGGAAGTTTTATTCAAAAGTTTTCAATGCACTATTTTTAAATAATTGTAATCCTGTATTCATCAATGGCCACGCTTCGACAACTTGACTGAAATTTAACTAACAAACATCTCCACTGTTAAATTTATCATTATAAATAAGTATTTATATAGTAAATACATTGACATTTATTGATGACCTTTGCTGCGTCTATGTGAATACTTAGTATATCACTGTGATAAATAATTACTATCCTACATTTTTAATCAACACATAATTAGATATAAATTTATAAATATTAATTATCCATTCTTAGTTTTACCGGATGTCATTAAATGAATTTATTATTACAAGTCGCCAATATAACTGATTAATTTGAAGTGCATTAATTTATAATCTGCAAATGTGTTTAAAGAAATTTTCTTGCTGACACAAGATCTTGCTTTTACATTATAATAATATTGGAAAAGAAAAAAAATATATTAAGTACTTACTTTATTTCGTTTTATTTTGTTTGGGAAACCGACAGTTCTCCATCTATATTTTTTCTTTATATATCCTATGTTTTTATTTTTCTTTCTCGTGTACTCGTATTTAAAATTATATAAACTCTTATACATAAACATCTAGAACAGTGTAAGTCACTCTCCAAGCACAAGAGTTAGTCTCTTTTTGGAGAGTTACAGTGATAACATTTACTAGATGTGTAACAGTAGATATGTTTAGCATTTTACAAAAACATGAACTTTTTATGAAATTTATTAATAAAAAATATAAATAAAATATTTATAGTAAACAACAGATATTTTACAAAGTAAAAAATCATTTTTTACTTTATGGTACGACATTTTACACTTCATCATCACTCTCTTTCCGCATTAAATGGTTCATAGGGTACTGTTTGGTACACCAATCTATGCGTATCTGGGTTATTTTTGTTTCATGAAGGTGAGTTGATTAGTCTTACGCTTTAGGTACCAGTCCAGGGACTATGAAATATTCTGGTGTGATAAAACAACAACAACAACAAACCATCACGCCGTTTCCCCGTAGGGGTAGGCAGAGAGGATAGAACGCCATAACACTATCTTGGCATACAGACCTCGCTTCCTCTACATTCATACATCTTCTTATGCACGCACGCCGATTATTCCTACTTTCGACATGTCCATCTTCAAGTATTTGATGGACTTGATCGTGCCATGTCTTTCTCGGTCTTCCTCGTTTTCTGCATCCATCAACATTTGCATCGTAGATCCTTTTAGTCGTTCAATCGCTGTCCATTCGCTCTACATGTCCAAACCAACGCAGCACCCCTTTCTTGATTCCGTCAATAATGCATGTCTCAGCCTTACACACTTCACGGATCTCGACATTTGTGCACCTATCATACATCGTTTAACCACGCATTCGCCTGAGGGATCGCATTTCGACAGCATTCAACCTACTTTCATCATTATTTTTCCAATTCCATACTTCGCTCCCATACATTAGAGCTGGAACTAGAACTCCGTTGTGAACTGCTAGTTTAGCCTCCTGCGATAAACATTTGTTTGCCAAAGTAGATTTTAGTGCACCGTTCACCCTGTTCCCGGCACTCACCCTCCTTTCAATATCTTAGGGTGTGATAACCCCCTTTCAAATAAATATTTCTCTTCAACCATGTCAGCCTCGCGGTGTAATGGTCAGCGCGTTTGCCCACCATGCAAAAGGTCTCGGGGTTCATTTTACACTTGTTTATTTGTAAAAAAACCACTTTAACTTTAGAGCTATACGTCGACCGGTTTTGAGGTTACTTCTTCGGCATCAGGACTTGAACTAACTTAGAATTTCGTTTATGTTCAAAGCATTAACTTTGTGGTCAAACATTTTAATGTTAGTATATATTAGTATCAATCCACTTACCGACTTTTTATGTCTACCGGTTTTGAGACGTACCGGTCTCTTCGTCAGGACACTCACTACTCCAACATGCAAATACTTTTATCACTTTTACCGTCAACATATTTACATAGTATGTACGAAAAAATACATGAATTCATGAAAATTAAAACCAATTGAACGTAGTAACGCAGAAAGCACCCAGTCAACAATTTTGAAAAAATGAAATATTTGTGTGATCGAATCCAGGAAGGTTAATTTTATTATCTGCTCAAAACAGGTCGCTTTCATACAAAAAAAACTGTAATAATCACCTTCTGAAAATTTCATGATGTCAAAATGACATAAAAATCTGTCTGTCATTAAAATCATTAAATCTGGTCATATACATAGTTTAATTATTTTTTTGTGTTATAAAAACACGAATGAATGCATTATTTATGTTTATTTAAATTTATTTCAACAGAAAAGGAAAACATTTTTGAGAAGGGGAATATGGAAGTCTAGGCATTTACAGGGACGAATCTTACCCACGTGATAAAGGTTTCAGCTCTTTTACTTCACAAAAGTCAACAGATGGAAGAGTTGAGGAAATGTGGACGTTCAAACATGGGTAGAATAGTGAATGTTACACATTATTTAAAGTGGCCACTTATACCAGCCAATGACCGGTCATAAGCCCTGTAAATGCCTAGACTTCCATATTCCCCATCTCAAAAATGTTTTTCCTCTCTGTTGAAATAAATTTAAATATGAACAACTCCCTAGGGAGGAAATCCAGCCAGTCTGCAAGCATTTGGACATACTCAAACATTGTTGCATTATTTATCATTTGCCAAAGTAAAAAACATTCCAACTGTTGTGTATATTAGATTATTCACTATTTTCACAAATAATAATAACGCAAATGTATGGAAACCCTTTTAACATTTTATTATTTAAAAAATATTAAACCACATTATCCTTACAAAAAACATTTTTATGATTGATAAATAACACTTATTTTTTATTGATTACTAAGAGTGTTTCTTGGATAAAAAATTCGGTAGATTTATTATAGTTTTTTTTCCATACAAAATTTGATGTCATACCATAAATATACTTAGGGGCAAACAAATGCTTGTGCATTTTTAGCATTAAAAAAATTTATAAAAAAGAAGAAAAAAAAAAGTATTAAGAACACATTTTTGTCGGCCTCGTAGTGTAATGGTCAGCGCCTTTGCTTACCATGCACGAGGCCTCTGGTTCGATTTCCGACATGGTTGATTTGAAATATTTATTTAAAAGTGTGTTTTTACACTAGAATATTTCATAGGACCTGGACTGGTACCTGAAGCGTAAGACTGATCATCTTACCTTCATGTGACAAAAAACATGCCAAGATACGCTACGATTCGTAACTATGCTTAACACTCTTTCCTCTATCTTTCTTGCTCTAACTACGAGTATAATGCTTTTTTTTTGCTCTAATTACAATGCCCTTAATTTATATAAATTAATAATAAATTAAGACTCATTCTTTCTAGCTGCGCTACGATCCCACTTGCTAGTTAATGATGATCACACTTACACACACCTGAACACTTACTCTCACTTAAATACACACAAACACACCTCTACACTTACTCTTATACAAATACACATAAACACACCCTTTTGTTGTACCACAATTTAATATGAATGATTTTAATTTAGAAACTTCGCTGGTCTGTCTTTAAACCGTATATTTTTTGTGTTATTATATCATTGTCGACTGTTAGTTTCTGTAAAAAAAATAATTTATTAATAAATTTTTCCTTTTTTCTTTCACTATCATTTCTTTTCTTCTACATTTGTTTTATTTAACATAATTAAAAATATTGTGTTAAGTGTGTACGTGAGTGTCCTACACTTATATACTAAAATTGTCAATATCTGTGTACATACTGTTTAATAATTAAACAATTCTTTTAAAAAAATTGTATTTTAGAAAACTAATTTGTCTCTCCTGAAAACTTAGGTTTTTGGAGATACTGTTGTTTACTTCTGGCTTACAGATATTAATGCCATTATAGATTGTCGAATAGCTATGCCTATAGTTGGTTATTACAGATAGCTCAATTTTGGTAATATATTGCTGTACAGCTCAAGGGCGTATTACAAAGCCTATACTTTAAACATAATATATTGTATCGATCATAATATGCATGTCCAGCTCGAAAGATTGTTGATATTAGTTTGATATATGGCGGAGGCGGCAATATAAACATATTACAACTTACAAGTCACTATTTTTGATTCAAAGTTTTTTTTTTTTTTGTTTATTTTTTAATTTGTCTTTGAGACCATCGAGCGCTTTAACCTACAGTCCTTAAAATATAGCTTGATAAAAATGACATTTGTCCGAAAAAGTGACGACATAACTTTGTAGTTACGTCTAAAGAGTTATTTATATTGAAACACGAAAAATCATTCGTATCTGGCGTGTTTTTTTTTTTAATACAATGCTTGAAGCATAAATAATCATAAATATATAAAATTAGCTTTAAAACTAAAATAAACCTAATTATTAACGAAGTTTTTACAAGGTTACAACAAATTAATCAATGTAAATTGATTGAATCAAAAAATTAATTCATATGATGTTGTTCATGAAAAAAGTATAAATGTCTTATTTTTTTGTGTATAATTGTATTCAACACACGATAATAGGCTTATTTTTGCGTTTTTATATCAATTTCCGGAAACAGAGTTTCATGTTTGCATGAAAAAACTGATAAAATCGATTTGATCGGTACATGATCAGTGATCAGTAATTTATCATCACTATTAAAATGAGTTTGACAGCTGTCATTTTAATCAAGCTAAATTTTAAGGACTATAAGCGGCTGTCAACAAAAATAGTGAATTTTAAAACACGTTTCTTCCAGACGCGTTCCGCCCATACATACTGTGGATGCGGCGCATCCCCTGACTATTTGAAAATAATAATACGTAGTTTATTATTAAAAATTCAAAATATGAAAAGAAAATGTTCAAATATTCCTAAAATTATCATATTCCGTGATTTATATTTTAACGTACTGAATATCAAGGTACCTCATGATAGTATTCGTTAGATTCGCTGGAATCTGGATACTTATTTTCATTTTGAGTCCATTCCTATTACAAGTTATCGAATTTCCGCGCAAGCGTATTAAAGTTCATAGAACAGCGTAAAGGTTACTTATACCGTGACTGTGAGAAGCTGTTTCTGAAAACGTGAACACTCTTGTTGTTTGGCAGTTAGCTTATTTACTATACGACCTAACTTTACTGGCTATTTGGATTTTTGTTTTTTCTTCAAGCCAGTTCAATTTTTTAAAGCGAAAGAATATATTCTATGTTGTCATATTGCTCTACAAGACTCGTAGAGATAAGGGCATCCAACCCTTGTAATGTAAAGAAAAAACGAAGAATTTAAATCTTAAATTTAAACCTGAAGCGCACTTTATAAAAGTGATTCTGGCTTTATTTATGATAAATTTTATTAAAATATTCACCTATACCTATGCACTATCATGCCTATTAAAAGTAAAGACATGATTATTTTTTGTCAGCTTCCCTACTGATAATATTCACCGCTCGCGTCTAGTATCTTTGTTTTTATCACTTCTAATACTCACCGGCTACCGGATTTTGTCTTGACCAATATCGTCATGCTGACGAAACAAAATCTTATAATATGTCAGTCAGCTGGAAAGTTCTCTGAAAGCCATGAGCACTTTCAATGTGCTGGAAGTCGATATGATACCAAGTGGATTGCTGCACAGGTTACGCAGAGAACCAAATTGTAAAATTAATCTTTTTTTTTAATGCTTAATATAAGTTTTCTTCTTCGTGATACATCAATTTTGTAACCAGTAAACCCACAATTTGTTAGCGTTAAAACAGGCTCTTGTCTAGCTAGGCGGCAAATAAGTAATTTCAGCTTTACGGAAAATTGGATACAAAAAAATATTTTCTTATGCGCGGTAAAAATTAAAGCATTAAATTATGCGGCAAAGTTACTTGCAACTTTACGAAAAAAAATTTAAAAAATATTTCAAACAACCGAACTACTTCGAACGATGTCACTAGTTTATATAAATCAACCAATGATACGAGAGTTTTGTGTTTCTGAAATACGTCTCAAGTTCTCTTCCGCTTCTTGTCGGTCAGTTCTGCCGATCGGTCCGTTGACGGTAAGTAAATCGGAAATGTTCAACGAAAATTTTTCAAATACCTAGATTATAAAAACAATAAAACGCTCTGCACTTACAGCTAATCTGCTAAACAAAATGGATTTTTACCCCTGAAAATAGACGCACTATATCTGAATTATGCTATTCATATAAATTATAAAATAATAAATTAGACTATTTTAACCTAATCTCCAAAATTAATCTTAATGTCCCCTTTTGCGTGACAAGAAATAAGTATTTATTCCATCTGCCAGTCTGTAGCACTAACTACGCACAATACTCTTTCCTCTATCGTTCTTGCTCTAACTATAATGCTTTTTTTCATCTATTGATATATTTAACACGCCCCTTAATTTATTTAAAAAAAAAAAAATACTGATTCTTTCTGGCTGTGATACGATCCAACTTGCTATTTAATGATGCTCACACTTCCACACACCTGAACACTTACTCCCACATACACACGAACACACCTATACACTTACTCTCATACAAATACACATAAACACACCCTTTTGTTGTACCACAATTTAATATGAATGATTTTTATTTAGAAATTCGCTGGTCTGTCTTTAAACCGTATCTTTTTTGTGTTATTATATCATTGTCGACTGTTAGTTTCTGTAAAATAAGTCAATAAATCGTTCACAACTCTCTTTTTATCGGTTGCTTCATATGAATTAGTGACGTCGTTCTAAGTAGTTCGTTTTTATTATTTTTTCGTACATTTTCAAGAAACTTTGCCCTACAATTTGATGTTCTAATATTTTACCACGCATAAGAAAATATTTTTTTATCCAATTTCCCGTAGGGCGGAAGATCCTCATTTGAGAAACAAGGATGAAAATAGGCGGAATACCGTCGAAATGTGATTACTCAGGCGAATGTGAAGTATTTACGCAGATACAAGATATCTGAGATCAACACTTGTCCATGCGATGATGTTACTCTCCAAGATGTCTTCCATCTATTGATGCATTGCCCCTTTTTTAGTCTGCAGAGAATGCAACTGGAGGCGCGATGCAGAAGTCTAAATGAGGATTTACACGATGTTTATTGATTTATTTATTATATTTGGGAAATCAACAGTTCTACATACATATTTATAGTTAACAAACAGATATAGTGTGTAAACTCAGAACTAATAACAGATTTCTACATATTATACAAAACTAGTAAAGAAAATATATTACATATCAAAAAAATACATATAATTTATACAAATAAAAATGTTATTTTTATGTACTCGTAAATATTTTTCAATAATCAAAGATTTTTTAAATATTTATTTTAAGAACATTAAGTTACTGTAAATTGGGCGGAATTAGGACAAGAATGCTTGAAGAGAGGATAAGGAGGGAAAGGGAGATGTACATATTTATTATTATAATGTCTACTAAGAAACATAATGCATTTTTAGTGTAAATTTTAAATCTGACAGAGTGATGTTTGTGTAATCCAAATTTTTAAATTTTGTATTGTACATTGAAAAAGTCATACGAAAAAAAGCATTTTTAACATACGATGTTTTACTTATTGGTACATGAAACAGGTGGTACCGTCTACAAATCCTGGCTGGCACATGTATTGTTATAAAACTAAGTAGTTATGTACAGTCAACTATTGCTGTCATAATTTTGTAAAGCAGTAGTTGGTCCTGTAGTAATGTTCATGTAGTAATTAATCATATGGACTTGTCAGGAGAGATAACATTATACATGACAGATATAGTAAAGGCAATAAAAGGTATCAATGATAGCAGGACACCAAATGCCGAACACTCTCTAAGTGGATCGAAAGATCTGTTGACGAATTACAACAGTCCGCCTTCTCCTGACGAGTTTTCTGTGGTTTCCTCGTCACTAGAGCAAATGCGGAGAGGCTCCTGAAACAGGCCACAGTCGAAACCTCCCACCCGATCCTTACATAATATATCAACTAAATAACCAAACAAAGTTTTTCATTCCAGTAAATTCAATAGAATAAATTATTTGTTAAATTAATTTATTTTTTTGAAGTAAACAAATAAATAACTATCCCTTTGAAGTAAATATAGACCTTGTACATTACAAGCAAGGTGAAAGAATAATGCAACTCATTTATTTTTAAAAAAAGCGTTACTTACGTTTCGCCTGAGATATCGCATTTCGTCAGCATTCAGCGTACTTTTGTTCTCGTTTATCCTAAAGGAATCTTTAGGTTCTCATTTTTCTTCATTACCCAAATCCGTAATTTATGGCGTATGCAAACCTTTTAAGATTTGACATGCTTCGATTACATAAAGTCGTGATGACGCTATTTAGGTAATAGCGTGAAGACACTAGTAATTGAATATTAATGTTTTACTTATGTTTGACATATATTACAGGGTTACACAATACTTCTCTGTATCGTCGCGTCGTTTTGCACTCTTGCGACAAAAAACCGACAAAACGTTATGCATTCATACCCTGTCGCAACGTATCGCCGAACCCGAATTTATAATACGAATTAATAACAAAAATGTTCGCATATGTTTTTATAATTCATTCTACCAATGTGACAGAGAAACATGATACAGATTGCAGCCATAAAATTATTTTTTAGTACGTGATTACTATGCTAAATGTTTTTTTCTTAATTTATTGAAAACTAAAAAACATGTCCGTAACCAGCACCGCGATTATGAATGCTATCTTCATGGTACACTGCAAGACGGTATAAACTAACATAGTTTTTATGTAAGAAAATGTGTATATTTGTATGAAAATTCAAAGTGTCTTCTTCAGTAACCTGTATATCTTATTATACAGGTTACTGACGATATATATAATTTTTCTGTACGTGTGATGTTACTGATATTCTCCTAAACGGCTAAACCGATTTACGTGCGGTTTTCAGCGAAATGTGAATCTTTGTGCTGCGCGTGTTCGTAGATATTAAAATTGTCAATGGAATTTGTAAAAAAAAAGTTAGAAGCATAAATCGTTTTTTCATCGACCTACCAGGGTTGCATTCGACGAGAATGCATATTTATACAAAAAAATGCAAGAATGTTGTTTTATTGTGTTTCAAAAAAAGTTTGTTTTTTAATGTTTTCAAACAACATTCGCTTTTTATAGATCTCAATCAGATTCTTTCCTTACGATTCCTTATAATTTATTTCTTTTTACTGGATATTTGGTAATACTAAAATAATATTAATTGACGTTAAATACATTTTTGAAAATAGCATTCATGTATAAAGTGCACCCCTGTTGGTGAGAAGAGCCGAGTTTGACATTTGCAAAAATAATTATATCCTTTGTCCTTTCTTTCTCTTTATTGTGAATACCATTCTCTTGTAAAATCTGTTTAAATTGAACTTTGTCCGTCAATTAGCAAATACTTATTTTAACATCTTGTTCATCAATCATGAAACATTAAAACGTATGCCAATTAAGTTGTTAACTGCCCACTTCCTCGCCAGCAATAACAAAAGTGTACTGAACTCCAAACTACGTGTTCCGATTACATTATCCATAGACAAAACAAGCGTAGTCACCAAGATACGCTCCTAAACCGGTTTCGTAATTAGACGGTATTATGTATTTCTTTTAATGCAGGCTTAACTTTAATCTGGTAGTCAGCTGTCTGAATTTCACATCGCTAACCGCACGATTATTTTTGACTGTATTGTGGAACTATGAAATTAGTTAGTGATTTATGGAGCTGGATGAACGAACAAATTGGTTGAATTTTGAGAAATAAGAAAAAGATGAGAGTGATTTTAAGGTTACAGAAAAATAAGAAAGATTCTGATTGAAAGAAAAATATCCTTAAATTAATTACTCTCTAGGGGATAGAAAAGATTCATAATTGCATCACTGGTGAACAAATACACTCACAAAATAAATAAATATATATTTTGTATTTATTTTTATTTAAGAAGGTAAACATGATCAGAAAATATAAATTGAAAAATAATGAAACCCAATAAACTGCGAAACCGGCTTGTCAGCAGGTTTCTTATTTTTCCTTTACAAAGAAAAACTTCATAGAAATTATGTAAATTTAAAAATTAATATAAACATTATCAAGAACTAAAAGCATACGTATTTTCTACGAAAAATTTATTTACAAAAATTTAAATTGATTACTGTTAACATAAAGCCTTGTTACATATTAGCAATTAAATTATTTTTTTCTTAAAATTTTTGTCAACATTTTTTTTAAGATCTGCTTAGGAATCTTATTGAAAATTTTAGGAATTGTATAATTAAGTGTTCTTTGGCCATACATTTACAAACCTCGGTACTGACAAGCCTTTACGTTGTGCTAGCCTTGTATTATGTGAATGTAAATGGCTCTTCTGGTAGTTACTATCAAATCGGTATCTAGTAACAAATAAGAGCCATAGAATAGCATTTACGGACAGGCACCCTTGCTTTTTAAAATATTCGGGTACCTCTTCCTTGTCAATTCTAGCTGATATGTTAATTAATTAAAGAGCCAGTTTTGTAAAGATTGAATTTTTAATGTTGATTTTACAAGAAAGGCCCCAACTGGTAATACCGTACCTAATAATTGATTCCACTAATGATTGATAAATAAGTCTTAATGTTTTTATTGGTACAAAATATTTTATTCTAAACATGCTGCCTATATCAACATGCTGTCCTTAATCTTTAATTCAAACAATATTTAGCCGCAATAGGAGTACCAATGCAGTGCCCTATGCACTACTGGGTGCTGATCGGGAGATGATGATGACGATAAAAAAATATATATGCTTATCAAGCAGTAAGCATACTTGAATTCAACAAGGTCGTTTTTTGTATATCAAAGGCAAAAAATATTCCGCTAGATTCGCCTCGAGATCTCTATAGCGCGCTGCAAGCAAAAACAGTCATTAATTGTACCCAGTAAGAGTTATCGACGACCGCTTGCAATTTCACGATATGAATAAATAATTAATTACTAAAATATAAAAAAAAGACTATCGTTAGAGATAATATACACGAGGTAACAAGTAAAGATGGTACTTACGTAGTACTGAGTTACTGAATGATGAAATTTATTATCCTATATCATATACCTACATTTAATTATTAATTTATAGATTTATACAAAGTTGCTTTGACTGTCTAACTAGGGTTATTTACCCCGCTTTAAGACAGTCCACATATAAAAACAGGAATCAATACATAGAAAAAATAAATTCAAAACAATATTTTTAGAAAAGGGTAGTAAACGTAGTGAAAATATAGTAAAAAAACATAGTAACAAAGGAGTAAAGAAGATGCTAAAATTCGTCGCTCAAGAACATGGTAAAAGCTGAAAAAAAAAATAGTTAAAAACTAGTGTTTGTAATATTACAAAAACATAGTTAAAAACATAGCCTAATACAGAGTAAAAAACAAGTAAAATACACATTTAAAAAAGAAACAGTAAAAATCGAAGTAAAAGACGGTAAAAAATAATAGTAAAAAACATTTAACGACATACTAAAAAAAAAGTTAAATACGTTCTAAAAAAACATAGTAAAAGACGTAAGGATTAATTAATTAATTTAATTTTAAGGGACATCTTACAGAGTCTATTAGAACATTATTTAACATAAACTACGTAGTAAAGTTACAAAGCCTATCAAAGACATCTCAGTTGATTTTTATAATTTAAACCAAGGGCGATATTCCAAACGCTCTCGCGGCCGTAGAAAAAGCTTTTATATCGCGTATTTACTTACAAAACAGCACCCCAGGGCGGCGACTACTAACGCTGTCGTCATCGGTATGCATCGAGAAGGTATACTTAACTTTTGTACTATCTCTATCTACCTCGGTATGACCGAGATCTACCGAGATGTCGATACGTGTTTTCAAGGAGATATTGCCATCGATTATAAAAGTGAATTGGTAGGTAATGTGCCACATTTCTCAAATGTTCCTATTGCACCTAACGGCGCGTGCTCACATTCTTTTTTTTATGACAGGTTTATTTTATTTATTTTTTACAAGTGTATTTATTAACAGGCACCATAAAGTATTTAGAAGATATTTCTTCAGTCCTTTTTTTTCATTTGAAGACCTTTCATGTTAATGATGGTTTGTGGGAGATCATTGAACAACTTTGGAATAACGCAATTTAATGTTCGCTCTCCGAAGTAATTTGTAATTCGAGGAACGACCAGGGAGTCCTTAGTTTTTAATCTAGTGTTGTGAGTGTGGGAAACTCTTTTTTTATATTCCGGATCAACGAAGTGATCTACAATAAATTTGTAGTCACAAAGTTGTTTTACCGGAAGGACATTACAGAATTTAAAATATACACCTTCGGTCATATGTTTCGCCTCACGGATTATGCTATCTGGTAAATTTTACCTATATGAGACTGGGTCGATATAGGGTCGAGGAGGGAGGAAAAGTTATTATACCTCTACGCAAACAGCGCACTAAATTTGGTGAACGCGCATTTGCGGTCGCAGGCCCTATGGCATGGAATGCTCTCCCAGCAGAGGTGCGAGGCTGTGAAAGTGAAGTGATGTTTCGGAAAAAACTTAAAACCCACTTGTTCTCTAAATCATTTGAATAAATCCGTAGCACGTGACAACAAAATAAATTATTTTAATTAAATTACAAATTTAAAAGCTTCAATTAAATTAACTTAACAATAGAATCACCATGTAAAGCGCCCTTGAGGTATTTTATTACGAAAATGGCGCTATATAAGTTATCCATAATAAATAAATAAAATAAAAAATAAATAAAAAAGATACTGCATCTTCGTAATCGCTCGAGATAATCAATCTACGTATACCGTCATAGTGAAGGTATGGTCTTCCGATTGTACTCGCCCCCCTATAACGGACAAGAAATTAGTGGATAGGCAATGCCTATTTGCCTTTATTGTATGGAACGCTTGTCGCTGGTATACCTATACAGTATTCACCTTTAAGTTTACCTTTATCTTTTGACCTCAGTTACTTATTCCAATAATGTTTTAAGCGATGACGTTGTATATTTATTATCTATTAAATCTATCGTAAACTTTAAAAAATAGAGTAATATTAACCCCGCGGGGAGTCGTAATTTGGTTCAGCTATCAACATGGGTGATTTTCTAAGTTTATTGCTTTTCTTAAAGTAATGATAGATTGCAACGGTTTTATGAGATCAGCTAAACAGAGGTCGTTTTTTGCAAAGCATTACAAAAGTACTCAAAGGTCACTTCGTTTATTTATACTAAAAAAAATACTGGAATTTAAAAAGTATGTTCATTTAAATTATTATTTTTTGTCGATTGATTTTAAAAGTTCATATTCATTTTAATTATATAACCACTTTTTTTTCTAAAAATCAAATTGTGTTTTTGGCCAGTAAAATAATTTTTTTTTGGCTGTCTTAAAACTGGATTTCTTGGCCTAGTTAAGACGGTCTATTACTGTAATCCTTTTATATAAATACATATAAGATAAATTTGTA
Source organism: Micrasema longulum (assembly GCF_059751315.1). Classification (NCBI taxonomy): domain Eukaryota; kingdom Metazoa; phylum Arthropoda; class Insecta; order Trichoptera; family Brachycentridae; genus Micrasema; species Micrasema longulum. The sequence continues at coordinate 52,901 of NW_028279268.1, forward strand.
TATTGAGAACTTCATATATTTATTTATTCATGGCCGTAGACAGCGTTTTTTTTTATCAAAAAAATTTTTCGCGTTCTCATGATGTACTCAAATATTAGAATTTTTGGGGGCCATTTTCAATGAGTTTTAGAGAACTCACTATTAGAAAATGGGAACCAAGTTGTGGTAGAGCGGGATGCGAAACTTAGACATTTGATCCGTGAGTCCGCGTCACTAACCACGTGACTACAACCCTCTCCAAATGTATAAATCTTTTTAAAAAAATACAAATCCTACATACATATTGATATATTTTTTGTTATTTTTTGATTTTTGAAGATCCTCATGACTTTTTACTCTGTTTTTACTATGTTTTACTATATATACACATTTTTTTTATTTATCACATTTTTAACTATGTTTTTTTTATTATTTTTCTTTTTACTATGCTTTTTGCCATACGTATATTTAATGATTTTTTTGCTTTGTCTTTTACTATGTTTCTTGCTTTGTATTTTATTTTTCACTGCGTATTCACTTGGTTTTAAAATATGTTTTTTACTATGTCTTTTACTATGTTTCTTACAAGGTGTTTTCTTTTTACTACGTATTTTACTGGGTTATTAAATACGTTTTTAAACTTTATTTTTTACTACATTTTTACTATGTTTTTTGAACTATGGTATTTTATTATGTTTTTTACTACGTCGAATACCTTTTTATATTGATTACTGTTTTTTATATTATTTTTTAGACTGGCTTAGAACGGGGTAAATAACCCTAGTTAGATTGTCAAAACAACTTTTATAAATTTATAATTTGATGTTTATAATATGATATAAATAATAATATTTTTATGTACACATAAGCACATCGTGTATGTTGTAAACGTTAGTATAAATAAATGAAAAAAGAAGCGAAATTTTTTAAAGGTTATTTTGTCGTAAATCAGTCTTAAACTCGCTTAACCTAGTTATCATAAAGTTTGTCTTATCTTCTTTGATGTAAAAAAAGCGCCTATAAAACTACCAATAAATATATTATGTCATCCGTCAGTTTCATTCACGAGACACTGAACAAATGGCGGTAATTCCTTCCACTCCCGCGAGATAAAACTTTGATAATTTCTTTCAAATTCAAATTAGAAAGCTATCGATTTTCCGTGTAATATGACGGAACCACCTCCCGCCCGTAAAGTTCAGTCGTCTCATCTTGAACTCACGTTATTATTTTCCAGACACGTTTTCCCGACGACCTAAGTACATTTTCTCGGAGTTATAATATATTCGTATGGAACTGCTGTGTGAGAATAGAGCAGTAGTTACTAACTGGTGTTGAGAAAGACTTTATTCTACTTTCTTGATCGGCTTTTACCCTGGTGGAATTTTAGGTAAAATGCCGATTAAGACCAGATATATTATATATTATTTTTTTGGTATGTTTTGTATATTATTATTAAAAGTAAAAATGTGTAACACGTCCATGAACAAATCAGCCCATTGCAGGTAAAGTGAACCAACTGACAAAACAGTCAAACTTTTGTGTTCAATGTTTTTTCTCTAATTTTAATTACTTACCTATTTTTATATTTTTCATTAACATGGATTTTTGTGATCAAGAACCAGCAAAAAAGGCATTTGGATTATACTTCTATACTGATTACAAAAATGTAATATAAGCGATGAGTTTACTTCATCTTTGAAATATCAGTTTGTTCACTTCACTTGAAATAGGCTCAAATCTTGTTATATAGTAAGTATGCTTGTCTCCAGAAGAGATTTTTCCAAAATTCCTTAGAAATATGATAAAAAATTATGGTGGGGATTAAATCAATTAAGGTGGGTTTATCCTTTGATTTATTTATCTCCAATAATAGTCTTTATTTTTAAAAGCGTATTCAAGCAATCAGCCCTATCTAAATTTGAATAAAATTGCATACCTGACCGGCGACCAACCTTTATTTATTTAGGAAATTTTAAATAGCGACATTTTTGTGAAAATCACTTCTAGGGCGCTGTATAATAAGCATCCCAACACGCTTTGCAGCTACAGAGCGCATTGGCGGTTGTAATTCTAGTACCCCATCCCCATTAATATAATTTTTATAATTATACAAGCGCTAGATTACCTTACGTCTTGTAGCTACAGAGCGCATGGGCGGTTAAAAATCTAGACCCATTTACAGTTGAAGTTAATTTTGATAAAATATGAAAGCTTAGATCACAAAAAGTCTTGCAGCCACAAAGCGCATCGACGAGTGGAATGTCAGCATATGTTTCACAAAAAAAAAATCCACGTTGACCATGCAGAGTTTACTGTATGTTTTATGAGCATCGAACTGTACCAGTCCAGACATGAATTATCCAAAAACATTCTAAGACATCAATTGTATTAATATCTTCATCTACTCCCAAACGCACACATTCTGCTTCAAAAATAGCCACAAATTAAGACACATTCGACGTTTAATTGTTGAATTTTAAAGCAAATTTTCCGCCATCTTCCTTATATTATTATGTTTATTTTACAATGTCATTTTAAGCATATATATTTTTTTTGCACCACAACAGGCCAGGAGGCCCAATTACAGTGGTGAATTACATCACAGAACACCCAGGCTTGAGAAAAATCACCTTTTAATGTTTGTGTTCTCACCGGGAATCGAACCCGGAACCTTTCGTGTGTGAGTCAAGCGTCTTGACCACTACACCACGGAGGCCGCCGTTTAGGTGTATCCTTCTTCGCTTTAGCAAAACTTTCCAAAATTCTATTAAAAACTTCTTCCGAGATTCTTGCAGTAGGAGCCTGTTGTTGTGTCTCCTGTGAAACTTCTTTCAGCAAATATCCTTTAAACTGCATATTTCCATCTTGATCTATGTACATATCACTTGTCTCCGATGTCACTGAGATCCATACTTGTCTTTTGAAGTGTATCGTTGATTTTTTATAAAGCTTGATTGTTTATAACTGCCTCGTGTAGTTTTGCCGGTTGAAGATTTTCCAGGATAAAAAAGGTATGTTTATCGGCATCCGTAATTGAGGTTCTGCAGATTATATTTGATTTTGGATCTTCACCTGCGTTCATCGTAAATTCAAATCTTAACTTTTCCATTGTTGTTAACAGCTGTTGAAGTGTTGTTTTAATTAAGGTTTTGCGAAACAAACACTAAATTGAGTTGCTCTGAAAAAAATATTTTTTTATTAAACAATGCTCAACCTATTTCACTAATACATCAAGTACGTTTAAAGGTAATTATAAGTCTTGCCTGAAAAGAGAAACAAGATTTAAAGCTATTATTTCACAAATTCCTTTACTTATAATATAGAAACGATTTCATTTGTACACTCGTCTGTCATTGTCATTCTTCCACAGATCATTTTACTACCATAGATAGGAAACTAAATAGAGTGCTATAGACTTATTTTACATGTGGTTTCATAAATAATTAAATAACTGTAACCTTTAGTGTAAGAACGAGTAAACGACATTTGTATTAAATTATATTATTGACTCAATTTTATTCTTCAATGACCTTTTATTTTATTTTTATTTCGTACAACAATATTTATTTAATTTATAATTCATCACTTCATCATAAAACTTAGGGTGGGTTTGTGATTATAATCATTGAGTTTTATTATTACAATCCTGTAAGTGTTCTGTCGCCTATGTAACGCCTACATAAAACCTATTCTCCTCTACGGATGCGAATCGTGGCACCTCACTAGGCCCAAAACCGCAAAATACTGAGTTTTGAGAATAGGTGTCTCAGAAGAATCTTGGATGCGCGGTGGTTTGACTTTGTGTGGAATGAAGTAATAAGAGAACGGTCGCAGCAAACTCCCGTGACAACTGTCATCAGGCGGAGGCGATACGGTTGGCTTGGACATATACTGCGGATGCCTCCTGAGAGCCTTAACCGCGCTTGCCTACTTTGCAAGGTATCAGGTTCTCGACGTCCTGGACGTTCACTGCTGACTGTTCATGTTAGAACTACGGGACGCGACCCTGATTCGGGAGGATGCACAGAAGCTGACAGAAATGCCTGGAGGATCTTCGTGGAAACCATATGCTCCAACTAGGGAGAGGACATGGAATGATTCATCATCAAAAGTTGAACGTTTGATTCATCGACGCATGTATTTTTTACATTTTTTTTTTTGCACCACAACAGGCCAGGAGGCCTAATTACAGTGGTGAATTACATCACAGAGCACCCAGGCTTGAGAAAAATCACATTTTAATTTTTGTGTTCTCACCGGGAATCGAACCCGGAACCTTCCGTGCGTGAGTCAAGCGTCTTGACCACTACACCACGGAGGCCGCCTGATGATAATGTATGTGTTCTCTGTGTTCAGTTAGATAAAGGTGGACGAGTGTAGAAAAGTCCGCCTCGTCGCAAAGTGGTCGGCGCGTCCGCCTACCATTCTTGAGGTTCTAGGTTCTATTCCTAGCAGGGTGGGCGTGATCAATTTTAAAGATTGTTAAAACTGCAATGTCGTCAGTGATACAACTATACCGCATAACCTTTTTTTTACGCCAGGGTTTTACTGCAATAAATTCTTTATAGGAACTAAGAGCCGTTAGTTCCAAATTATTGCTATTTTTACTCCGAACAATTATGGTTTTTCTGATACTCCAGTGGTACTTTTCTTCTTCTTCTTATGGTTCCTCTCCCCGATGGAGGTTGGAAATCATCGTTGCGATTCTTACTTTGTTGGCAGCTGCCCTGAACAAGGACTGAGTGCTCAACGGAACCAGTCGCTTTTGGTTGATAAAAATATTAAATTATGTATTAACAAAACGCTTCACAGGTTTCCATGAAAATTAATTTAATAGTTACGAGGATCGCAGGATCACCGTTGATATTTCATTGTTTCAGGACTGGTATCTAAATAAGACTGATCAGCTTTCCTTTATGTTATAGACGATCAAAATACGCTGCATTCGTTTTACCAATTATTATTATTATTATAGATAACTTATATAGCGTCATTTTCGTAATATAATACCTCAAGGGCGCTTTACAAAGTGATTATATAAAGATATTAATTTAATTTTAACTTTTTAATTTAAGAAAAATAATGTAGTTTGTTATCACACGCTAAGGATTTAGAGAACAAGTAGGTTTTAAGTTTCTTCCGAAACATCACTTCACTCTCACAGTTTCGTACCTCTGCTGGGAGAGCATTCCATGCCGTAGGGCCTGCGACCGCAAATGCGCGTTCGCCGAATTTAGTGCGCTGTTTGCGTAGAAGTACAAGAACTTTTCCTTTCGACGTAGATGTGGCTGATCTAAGCGTAAGACGTCTGTCAGTTAGTTCATCTGGAATGCAGAATTCCCTTAGATATTCTGGTGCAGAGTTGTGCAGTGACTTATACATAAGCCAACGGAGTTTGTATTCCACCCTCTGTGGAAAACGTACCCAGTGTAATTCCCCATGCATTGCCCTATGCACCACTGAATGTAAAAATGGTAATGATGCTGATTATGAATCATACTTAAATAAATATTAGGTAAATACTTACCTACATTTTATGTCAAGTTATTATTTTCGGTCGATTAAAACAGACTGCCAGTTGCTTTAGATTCGCTAACAATTTGTGTGCAATAAACTACGTGTATAATTATGTTAGTAATTAGTAATAAATAAGCCGAAATTCTGCATCTCGCGTGAAACAGATAAAAATAAATTAAAATTACAATATGTTTTGCACACGTTCATTTGTAATATTGTGTACATTTGTGTTTGTCTTATCTGCCAAATTTAAGCTGTTTTATGTTTGCGCTTTGTAAACCGGAGATTGTGTCACATCTCTGAATATGTCACCCATTCTGAGACATAATTATTACTTACGCAATAAATATGTAAATATTTCAGTTTTCTTTGGCGTAAAATTAGCGAGAGGTGACACAAATAAAATAAAATGTTAAAGGGGATTGTACCAGATAGCATCACCCGTGAGGCGAAACATATGGGCGAAGATGTATATTTAAAATTCTGTAATGTCCTGCCGGTAAAACAATTTTGTGACTACAAATTGATCGTAAATCACTGTTGATCCAGAATATAAAAAAAAGAGTTTCTCACACTCACAAAACTAGATTAAAAACTAAGGGCTCCCTGATCGTTCCCCGAATTACAAATTACTTCGGAGAGCGAACATTAAATTTCGTTTTTCCAAAGTTGTTTAATGATCTCCCACAAACCATCATTAACATGAAAGATCATCAAATGGAAAAAAAGAACTGAAGAAACATCTTCTCAATACTTTATGGTGCCTGTTCATAAATAAATTTGTATATTATAAATAAAATAATGTAAAATAAACTTGTCATAAAAAAAATGTTTCCCACCGAAAAGTCTTTAGACTTAGTGGGTCACAAATTGTTATATGTATTTTGAAATATCAAATAAACGCTGCTCTGCAGCACTGAAACTGAAAACATCTCAACAACATGGCATCGAAATATTTTTTCCTTTTCAAAAATTATCTTTTGACATGTCATTTTGACGTTTATCGAGTTAACCTTTGTATATGTCTGTTTATGGTGTGATCACCCAATAGTGATGTCTCCGCCCTTCGGGTACCGGCTAGGTGTAGGTACCGCTGCTGGTACAGTCAACCCTCCCATAACACGAATAATTCGTACCGCGCTTTAAGAAACCCTGAATTAATACAAATCAGATAATTCGTACTGCGTTATATAGAAACCACCCTAAGCGAATTAAAAAAAATGTACATAAATCAGACCGATTTGTTTTGCATCGCATACATACGAGTATGTATCATATTTCATTCTCAACGTTCAAGTTTTGAAGGAATCGTTTAATAAATAAAATGTTATACAAATATAATACGAATGGCAACGAATTTTCGTAATTTTACATATTTGTGTGTAGTTTTATTATATATGATACATATTAGATGCTGTTCATTCATTATTGTTTTTATTATTAGCCTAACCCCCTTTTTATATATTGGGCCGAAAAATCTAGTTTTCTATTTCTAGTTTGCTCATATTTATCTAAATATTAGCAAAGTAGATTCCTCTAAATTCCCTGATTGTACATAAATGACATTTGAGATTTATTACGAGATTTTTTCGTCTGGAAAATCCAATCATTTTTTTTTTTTTTTTTTTTTTTATTTATTTACTTAAGTTAGTTAATATTACATTGTATATTAACTAATATATTTACAATTATAACAAATACTTATTAAATATTTCTTACATAACTACATTATTACAATAAACATAAGATTTTTTTTTTTAAATCCGTAAGTTTTTTTTCATTCTTCATACTTTCAGGCATCTCATCATACAGTTTTAACCCTTTATACATTAAGCTATTTTGTGATTTTGTTTTTTTCTTAAGTGGTTTTGTGGTTTTCTTATTTTTGACCACTTGAACGATGAAATATTATCATCTGTGTCTAGTCTACGAGATTTAGGTATTATACTTGAAACGAAAAATTAATTTGCAATTCATCTTGAACATGTTATCCATAAATCCTTAAAACTCCTTGGATTTATTAACAGAAGCACAACTGACAAAAAATATCAATACCCTTAAAACTCTCTCCTGTTCCCTAGTTTGCCCGCACCTAGAGTATGACAGAGTATTCCTCTGTTATCTGGACTCCATATTATGATGTTCACATAAAAAATATTAAATCAGTTCAACGTCAATTTTTAAGAAAGAAAGGCTGGAGGTTGGGCTTATCCAGAGATCGATATACGTATAATGAGTTAGAAACTACCTTGAATATATCTTCTCTTCAAGACCGTCAAAATAAATCCGACCTTATAGTCCTATTTAAAATGCTCAACTCACTCTTTGATGCAGCTGAACCACTGAGCCCAATAAAATTAAATATCTCAACTTGAAACCTCAGACAAAACTTACTCTTTCATACTGATAACCATAGAACTAACTATGGTTTTCATTCCCCTATGCCCAGAATTCTTAGGTCTGCCAACAAACATACCAGCCTTGATTTTATTGAAAACAAGTTGTCTTCTTTCATACGATCACTGAATCAAATTCAATAATAAACACCTCTCTCCTGCTTCCACTCCAACCAAGTCTACTATATACCTTTGTGTCTTTCTACTTTCTTTTAAAATATTTTTCTATGCATAAACATGTCCTTAAAAATGCCGATTGGGCGTATATATAAATAAATAAATTTGTACTTCCCAGTGGATTATAAATGACATTCGAACTTCCCAATCGAAAATAAATACCAGTCGAACAATGCAACGTACAGATGAACACAATAGATAAACTTTTCTAAAAAGAAGAAGACAAGTCATTTACGTTGTTGGAATGTTGTCTTGTGCGAAAAACGCGTTTTACAGAAACTGCGTTATAAGAGGATTATTCACAATTTTCGCTTCGCGTTATTAATGTACCGCATAATAGGAGGGTTGACTGAACTTCCTAATAATGGCAGACTGTTCCCGCCCAAATTTCATTTGCCGCGATATTTTCACGAATCCCTAAAATTTAATTTGAATTTGGAATTTGCACATTTGGAACGACATCAAATTTTATGCCGCCATAGAAAACATTATTAATATTCCCGCGCTGTCAAATTATGTACATTCGGGGTGCGCAGAACAACCGACATTTCTAATAATTCTGTTTTTTTACTACTGCAACTATCATGCCATTTATTTCTAAGAGAAGTCAAAGAGGGTGGAATTATGAAACGCGACTTCGACGTATTTATCATTTGCCAAAGTAAAAAACATTCCAACTGTTATGTACATTTGATTATTCACTTTTTTCACGAAAGTGCTATTATCTCAGTTTCGTTTTTCTATGGCTGGCTGCTTTCTGCATAATTACGTTCAATTATGGCAAGTTGAAAAAGTTTTTTATATTATTGATCGTTTTAATTTTTAATATTCTAATAAAATATGTTTTCATATAAAAAAATCTAGGTAAGTACAAAACATTGGAAAACATTTTTTTTAACCTTTTTTAAATGTACGTTCAAGTAAAGTTAGGTTATTTGTAAAATATGATATTTAATAAATATATTAATACTAACAGTTAAACAAATTATTCACGAATACTCAAAAAGTATTAAAAGGGTAAATAATATAATCATGAATTTCAAAGGGAAACCGTAACGTGTAAATAAATTAACACATTTCAAAATTAAAAAAAAATAATAGGAAAAATATTTTGTAGGTATGTGACCAAAGAGACGCTTTTTATTTTTTTATTTAAATCTTAAAGTAGGGCACACATATCATACATATTGTTATGTGTGTTCTAATAATAACATTGCAAATATATTTAATTTATAAATTGTTTATCACATATGTCTTGACCATTATTTTAAATTTTGATATGTTTTTTTCTTCATAAATATTTTTTCCATTTCGTAATACTTTTTAATTGCTTTAAATAAAATTGAATTTTGTGACTTTGCCTTTTTCCTAAATGGAAGTCTAATTTTGTTCTTTTCTCTAGTATTGTGATCGTGTTCATGCTGGTTCCGATCAATTTTTTTCCAAAATTCTGTTTTTTTATTAGAGTTTATAATTTTACGAACAAATATCATTGTATTGTAAAATATTCTTTGTTTATATGCTAATAATTTCATTTAATTTACCATCGACTTTACCCTCGTGTGTCTGTTTTTTTTCAAAATGATTCTAAAGGCTTTATTTTGTAATACAGTTAGTTTACCTATGTTTTCTTTGTTTGATAAAAATAAAATGCTACTACAGTAGTTAACGTGTGGTTCAATAATTGCTTTGTAAATAGTTTTGCAAGAGTCCTTATCAATAAATCTTCTGATCCTTCCCAAAATTGATATTTTTTTTGCAATCTTATTTATTACCATCTTAGCGTTTTGGTGAAATGTAAGTTTTGAATCCAACATTACACCTAAATATTTAATTTCAATGACTTCTTTAAGAATGATGAATGATTTTAAAAAAAAATAGTTTGCCGTAGATATGTGTTCGGATTTCAATATCACGTTTATAAACATGGAATCGAAAAGATGACTGAGTCTTAGTGCGGTAGTGATAAATTCTTAATCTGCAAAATATCCGAGTATATAGGTATGTATATAATATTTGTGAAATTGGCTAATGGCGATCAAAAGAGTTTAGAATTCATTAAAACCGCGTTTTATTTATTTATTGTATCAGTCGTAAGGCGTGGAGTTTGTTACCCACGCAAGATGTTTTAAGAATGTGGTACCGACATCCGTTTTAAAAAATATGAAGACGTGTCCTGTCCTTATTTAAGCGTTTTTTTTCTTTTTGGTTTCTTTAAGATGCATTAGACATTAATGTTATATATGTGATTAACTTACTCTCAAGTCACAAAACTTAGAGCCCTTTCAAGACTCTATCAACTAGGAATAATTTCGCCAGCTCGATCATTAAAAAATATGACGTAAAAAAATTGTAACTGAGAGAAGACTCATTATTCGATATTTCGATTGTACATTTTTTTTTCAAGAAACATAAAATAAATTAAAATCATTATTTTTAATTGAATCGGCATTCACTTCGTAACACTTCATAATAATTTAAAATCATTATCCCTATTTTACTCAAATTTGCCGAGGTACATAAAAATATATTTATGTGATTTTTTAATTATTTTGTATTTTATCCAAAAGCATAAGTAAAAGTATTAATTTCATATGTTTCGTCATGCTCATTATTTTTTAATTCTTAACCGTGACAGAACGGATTGATGACATTATAAGACATGACGCAGTATTTTGAGAAATAATGGGTCGAAGGAAGAAAAAAATGTAATAGCTTTTGAACCTTTTGGGTTGTAGTCCCGTGATAGTATTGTGGGCTCACGAGCCAAAGGTGCGAGGTTTAAATCCCACTCTACCACAACTCGATTTCCATTTCTCCAGCACAAGTTATTTATGACTTTTAGGAAATGGTCTGAAAATTTTTAATATTTGAGTAAATAATAAGAACTCAAGTATTTCTCTTTTTTTAAAAAAAAAGGCATTAAAAAAAAACACGAATAGTACATCAAATTATTCTTATTCTTAGAGGTGGAGGTCAGTCCTATTCAAGCTCCTGACGTCACTGCGGCCTGTAAAGATCTATTGTGACGGGTCTCCGTGAATAGTTCTCGCCCTGTAAGCTCAAGTCTATAAAGAGCCTAGCTACTGTGTGGAAGGCGAGAGTTAGAATTTAATTATGCCAAATCTTCCCCTCCAAGCCCAAGTCTATGAAAAGCCAAACATCAAAACTTTCGTTTTTTTATTAAATCTTCGCCAGATTAAAAATGTTTATTACTTATTTGAATTTGATAAAAAAAGACATTAATTTTTTAAAAGCAATTACGGTGTAAAAACCAACGCTTCCCGTGATACTGGATATTTTTATTTAATTTATTTGTAAGTATAAGTAGTAAGCATTTAGCGGAGTTAAAGAAACTCATCCATTGCGGTATTTACGATGACTGTTATTTTTCAGTCAATTTTAATGGATCATTTTGTGTAAACGTTTGCGTTTTTTGTATGGTTAAAACGAGAAGTAGCAATTTAATTCCCCGCTCTCCGATGGCTCGATAATTTGCTGCGATTGCCTTTTTTAGCAGCAACGGTACGTTCAGAACAAGAATGCGATCAAAAAGTTGTCGTACATCAAGTTCGACAATTTAACGTCTTTCCGAACGTGTTCCTTCACTTTTATGCCTGTCGACATAACCACGTGAAAACGACGCCCACGTTAACTTGGAATTAGATAATGGATATTGCCTCATAAAATGTTTCACTTTTATAATAGTCAACGGGAAAATTCTTGGTCTCAAATAATACACTAAAGAAATGTAAGCGATTTTTCACACCTAATGGAAACGTGTTTCGAGTCAAAGATCTATTAATTTAGGAACGAAACACTAGCGATGTTTGGTTTAATCGATATTCCCCGAATAGTTGTTAACGGTTATTCTGCCCGACTCTAAAATGTATTTTTACTAAGAAATTCTTACTTTTCTTTCATTTTTTTGCCGAATTCACAATCGATCAAGTACTTATTTAGAAGATAAAAAAGTCATTTTACTGGTATATTTTCCTCGTCAAAAAATAAACTTCGTAAGTTAAGTTAAAAGGTCTTCGTATAAAAAAATATTTTTTTTGAATAAACCATAAAATGCGATGGTAAAGGTATTTTTTTCCGTGCGACGTCGGATAATTTTTCTACAATGGTTAGAATTGTACTGTAATTTGTACGATAGTGTACTGTCAGTTCCAGGATGCAGAACTAAATTCGCACAGAGGCACTCCTTACATGTTGTTCCAAGATCCCCAATCTTCTAACCGAGGAATTACAAAACATTAAATCCCTGGTACAGTTTGAAGTACGTTTGAGGTCTTGGATTACCATGGAAGGAACAGATAGACACCTTTTTTTTTTAAATTAAAAATAAAATGTACACTGCAAATAAATCCTGTTTTCATAATATCAGCATATGTTAATTTTCTTTTTCTTTTCTTTTTCTTTTCTTTTCTTTTCATGGTCATATCATACCATATTTATATGTTATAAACTTATTAATAATTAAAAAAGGAATGGCCCACGCTCAGACGCTGAAGTCTTCGTGGGCATTTTTTCCAATTTATGTTATAGCTTAATTTTTAGATGTATTTTTTTAAAGTGTGTTTTTGTAATTAAAATTCTATGTAAATATATGTATGGAAAAATAAATAAAATTACGCATGTTTTAATTACCTGAAACGAGACGTTTCACGTCCTGTGGGACAATGTAGACCATTACGAATGAAGTGAAAATTGATATTTTAAGGGTTAAGTAAACTCATTGCTTATATTACATTTCCGTAATCAGTAATCCAATTATTTTTCCTGGTTCTTTGTGTACAAAACATCCGTGTTAATTAAAATTATCAGGACTGTTTGGAAAAAACAATAGGCAAAAAGCTTGTAGAGTTAAAACATATATTTACTTGTAAGTAGTTTATTACACATATTTTAAGACATAAGTGAGTAATTAGTTGACACAGACATACAAGCATATCACCACAAATAATATGTTGGATCAGAAACATAATAATATTTTTTTAAATATATATATGGCACATCAGTATGGTAAACAGTATACTCAAACATTCGGAAAATCATCAAGTAGTTTCCCACTCCAATCCCTCCCACTGAGGAAAATCCAGTCCTTAACTCCTCTCTTGAAATTAGCTTTTGTCCAAAATATTAAACACTCGATGCGATAAAGGAGAGATGTCTTTGAGCTAAAGCCGTACTGGTTTTAGGTATGACATAATAGTGCTCTGGGAAAACCTCGTACGAATATTTTTCTGAGCCACGACCAGAAGTGTGCAAGTGCTTCTTTTAGATACAGTTATCTCATATCCAGCACTTTCGTGTATTGGAAAAACTGTTCTGACGGGCATGTTGGAGGGTGCCGGAAAATTATTCTCTAAAATAATTTCTGTGATATCATGAGAGGCTTAGATACAGCTTTCTCAACCCAGAGTTTAGGACCTGAACCTCCCATCGCAGATTCCTAATGATAACACTAAGGTATTTATTGTGATCAAAAGTTTTACCATTTTGTCAATCGGTTAACTTCACCTGCAATTAGTTCCATTGATAATTATGCAAATCATTTGAATGTTAAAACCTCGCTTCAAATCTCCCGGTTGGTGACGACCCCCATTATTCTAGTATTGTCCAATTATTACGGTTCTCTCTTAAGCTAGAAATATAGGTAAATTTTTACCCTCGTTTCCCGAGTCAATCAAAAACAAAATATCTCATTAACAGTCAATGGCGTTTGGAATTAGCATTTGATTACTGAATTCCTGATAAGGGCGAAATTCAACTGGCCACCAAATAGTATAAATCAAACAAAATAAGGCCAATTTAAATATGAACATCTAAAAAAATCCAAAAATACAAACTCATTTGATCCTTTTTCTATTCTCCTGAATGAGTTTTCTGTAGTTTCCTCTTCTTAAAGCAAATTCGGCGATTATCCCACCAGATCCTCACACTTTAATAGTTAGAATAATTAGAAAGAACATACCTTTTGCAGTAAATACAAGCTTTGTACATAATAAGTTAGGCAAAATTAAGCAACTCCCATTAAAAAAAAGATTTTTTTTTCCGTTTGCTTTGTATTCAATACCTTTTTACTTGATTTTTTGTTATTTTTTAAATATATATATTCAAATTAGTGTACAAAAGTAAAAAAAATCCAGATCGCGCCAAACTAAAAATAAATAAAACTGTATCGACGCGTTTCTAAAACGTTTTATTTTTTTAATAGCAAATTATCACAAAATATCAAATAATCACAAAAACCAATAAATATATTTTTTTAAAACCACTAAAAATTAAACAACACAAATATATTTGAACTGGATAAACACATCTTTACACCTTGAAGTTTTGATTCTCGATGAGGAAATCTTTTAATCGTTTGCTTCTTTGCTGCAATCTGGTAGAGTTCTTTACCTCGGCAGGAAGCTTATTAAATAGCTTTGGTACAATATATTCTGTCGTCTGCTTCCATAGAAGTTTTGTGCTCTAGACATTAATTGAATTAATTTGGAGTATTTTCGTTTGAGTTCTCAAACTATAAAATATTTTTGTTTGAAAAATGTGTTTCTATTTTAACAATAAAATGTCGAGAGAGATAGTTTACATTTGAAGCTGTAGTTTGTAAAAGGCATTTTCCGAGAATTTCATGGGTACATTTCCCATTGATTGTTTTTGTTTCTGAAATGATATGAAAGGAGATCTCGTAAAACTTTTTTATTTTCGTTTTATACAGGAGTCGATCACTGGGGGAAGATAAAAGTATTTTCAGAATAACTCCTAGTGAATATTTTATCCGGAGTTTGACTCACACTTACGATATTGTAAATTATGTAAATTTCCGACGAATGAACATTATAGTAAATCGGTAAATGCTAGAACTTACACTATACGAGGTTATATATTTATTGTACTGTCTGTATCATTTTGATTTAAAAATAAAATATATATTATTACTACACGTAGCCACATATATTATGCAAAATATTTTATACTAAATCGAAGTGATATAATTTTAAAGTTTATAAGGTTGTGACATATAAAAATGTCTTATTTGAATTAAATAAACATACCTACGTATATTTAAAATTGTATTTACTTAATTAAGTATACATGTAAACATGTAATAACTTATATTTAGATATAAGTTATTAATTTTTAAATACTTGGTACACTTCCACTTATTTATTTGACCAATTAGCGCTTTCACCCTCTAATGGGCATCTTCAGACTGGTCTTCAGACAGATTTTCAGTCTGAAGATGCCCATTAGAGGGTGAAAGCGCTAATTGGTCAAATAAATAAGCGGAAGTGTACCAAGTATTTTATAATTAATAACTTATATGTAAATATAAGTAATTACATAATTACAATGGAATTCCATCAAGAATTGTCAATATATAATTTAAATAAAATTCACATTAACTATAGATATAGGTTGAGTTTTTTTACTGTCATTTCTTGGTAGAACTGCATTTTAATTATAATAATAAAAATACGCATATAGTTTTATTCCACCCTTGTTTATAAATTTAAATTGAAATACATTTAAATTCAAATACATTTTCATTATTCAATTTCATTTCATCGGTTTTCATTATATACATTCAA
>NW_028279270.1:0-89109 GCF_059751315.1 Micrasema longulum
TAAAGAATTTTTAAAAAATGTATATCTCAATCCTAAATAAATATCGACGTGCTTAAAAACATACTAAGCATTTGAGTGATCACAATGAACGATAATGAACATGCGTAAGTTATCGCAGTCGTAAGTCAACGCGGGAGTAATCTCTAATTCAATGCTCGTGCCAGTTTGTTTTTTGTTTTCCACGTAAATAAGTACAGTTCATTGGCGAAAAATCGACGTTTACCATATAAAAAAAATAATATATTGCATTTGCAAAATAGTAAGGAGTATCTAATACAAAAAAGTGAAAATTTCATTACAATTACTATGGCGACTGCTTTTCTTGACATTTGGCTTGCCATCCGCGGCTAAATGCAATAAATAGCATGATAAATGATAAATAAATAAATAAAAATAGCAGTTTTGGAATATTTTCCATATTTACACCGGTGAAATTTAAATATGTGATTATAGGATGTGTGCGTGAGAGTTGATTTAAGGTTAAATGAGAAAGTTTGATTACAATTGAAGTAATTTATTAAATAGTCACACACAAAATTCTATTATTTGATACAGAAGGACTTTACAATAGCGAGCACTAGCGGAGAGCTGGTGACCAGGCAACACGAACTGTCAAGATAAAATGTGTCGAGTACTTTCGATGTACGGTGCTTAGTAGCCTCGTCCAGGCTGACGTTGCAGCGGACTACGCGTCGCGGGCCAAAGCAGAGTTCGGACCTGCCAACCTCACGGCTGTTGGTATTGCCCACCACAATATAAACAGATTTATGACACCAGTTCTAAACTTCGAAACTCAATATCTCAAAATGATGTTTTGGCGCATTCGCGACTTTGGCATTGACCTAGCGATATGTAACATCATAGTCACACTTAAAGACCGAGGGTCTTTCTATCGGTTTCGCTCATAGGTACTGAAAATATTATTTTACTCGTTAAATTCGAGTAAATTTTTAAAATTTTGCGAAATATGATTTCAATTGAATTTAATTCTTTCGCTTTTATTTTCCTCTTAATCCGTGAGTTACGCAATTTGTATAGACAGCTTATGTCGTATCTCGTATTCTTTCATTCTTCCTCATAACCTCACTCGTATTGAAATTCGACGAACGGTAGTACATACTGTGTTTATTCACTTGTAAAATCCCGTTACAAAATTAATTTTTATTTTGATTATTTTGAAGAAACTCTACCGATGGCGACGCCAACGCCAACACCCATACAAATCATGAAAGGATTAATGAAATAATCACTTATTCCAAGGTTTAATAAGTACGCCAATTTAATCTAGTCACAGTGAAAGAATTGTTGGCATTTCATTTGAAAATTTCAAGTAGCTGTAATATTTATTTTTCTTTACATTTTCACTCTCTATGTACATAGAGTACCTATGTGGTTTACACCAGTCGTCTTTATTCAGCCCTGCCCTGTACCAACTCTGTTGTTTGGTCCCAAGCTAAACTTATCTCCCGAAATTTCACTTAATAAAATAGGTACAGACAGTCATCCAAGGGCTGGTAAAACAGTCAAATAGAGTTGATTTCATCAGGCGACATTAGCAGTAATTGACCCAGCCACAGCATTCATTTTGAAACATAGATATCTTTTTTTTCCTTTTTTGTAAATTTATTATTTATGATTATATTATTTTTTAGAACACAGTATGTACAAGTAAAACAAAGTAGTAAAAAAAAGATAATTACAAAGCAATGAAATACATATTAACAGTAAAACTAGTAAACAAAAAATACCACAAAGCCATGGCCTATTCGTGGGTATACAAGAAATGTTTATGATTTTTTTGCCCCTATAATTAATAGGCAGGTAAAATATTTTTGTGTAAAATAAGAAAGAGAACAAAAAATATTCTGGAAAAGATTAGAAGGTATTTTTTAATTTATAGTTATTAAAAAAAGGAAACAAAAAATATTGAAAAACATAAAAATATACCCTCTTATTAAAGGGCTACAAAGATTTTATTTATATCTTTAGTTTAAATCCAGGATAGTGCGTGTTTTTTAAAAGTAGGTAAATTTTGAAAGTTTGGGATCAATGAAATATTATCAGTAAGAAAAAAATATAAAAAATTTCGGCATATAAAATAATATGCATGTCTCTGTGCTAGCCTCGTTTTACAATGTGGTATTTCTAGCACACGATTCCTTCTTTGAATTGATCTATTTAAATTACTTGTAAATACATTTGGCTTCTTAAATATATATTTTAAACACTGAAAACAATATATTTGTCTTATTTCCAAAAGTTTAGCTTCTCGGAACAATTGGAAAGAGTGACAAGTGCGATTTTTGTAAAGCATTATATTTAAAATTAATTTTTGATCAGTTTCTAACGGTTAAATATCTGATTTTATCCTACTACTACTACTACTATCATCACGCCATTTCCCCGTAGAGATAGGCAAAGAGAATGGAACGCCACACACGTCTATCTTGGCACACATTCCTAGCTTCTTCCACATTCATACATCTTGTCATACATGCCCTTCGGTTCTGTCTGCTTTTGACATGACCAGACTTAAGGTTTTGGTTTATCTGATCATGCCACGTCTTCCTTGGTCGTCCTCATCTCACGTTGCCGTTCATTTTTGCCATATATACTTGTTTTACCATTCTATCGTTGTCCATTCCACTTATGCGTGTAAAATAAGTAAAAGACGTATCTACTTACGCATAATGTATAGATAATAATCCAGATATTCCTTTACTAGTCACGTCTTAGATTTAGTAAAAATATTGCGTTACCCTCAATAACAGGGAAGTTCATTTCTATGGGAAATTAGATATAAAAAATGGTTTCCTTATACGCGGTAAAAATAAGAGCATTAAATTGTAAGATGTAGTTTCGCTAAAATGTATAAAAAATAAATAAATATGAACTACTTTAAATGACGTCACAAGTTCTTTTAAATCAACTAATGGTTGAGTAATGTGATAGAAGTTCCGGTTTCTTGGAAGCCAACCCACCAATCAGGAAAACTCACCAAAGAGAACTAGTGAGGTCACGCGCGGAGTAATTAAAAAAATACAAAACTATACTAAATCGTAGCGATGATAAAACGAACGAAGACAGGCGCCGTGGCACAGTTGGTAAGCGGCCAACTGTGAAACTGGCGTCGCGGGTTCGATTTCCGTCTGTTGCAAGGAAAAAAATTAAGAAAGATTTTTTTCTCAACTGGTCGGGTGTTGTGGTGTAATTTTCATTACCCCCTTCCATATCCCCCCTATCTCACCTGCTAACGAGCCTCTAAATAGAGGTTTAGCGGGGTTTTCCTTTTTAATTTAATAATTTTTAAAATAAATATTTTTTTTTGAAAATAGCATATGTTTAGTATATTGACAAATAATAAAACAAAAACAAAACAAGTGAACTTCCTCATTCCAAGAAAGAGAGAGAGCAAATAACAATACACGGAAACATTATTGTGAGAAAGAGAAATATGAACATATTTCTACAATTTATATTTCAATAAAATTTGTTCACATTGCAACATGGCTGTCAGTGTTATAATATATATGATTTAAAATTATGAAAAAGAATTAAAAATAATACTAATTCCCAACAAATTGATTCGTAAAACAACTTTGTTTTTAACTCATTGGGCACTATATATAATTAATTAGTTTACTTTTTAACAGTTAACTGAGAGCAGAGTAATGGAAGTTCAGTGGTATTTTATTTTAATTTGTATGTAGACTATCAAACAAACCGACAAAAAAAAATTGTTTATCTACCATTTATTTAAAGTTTTGTATTTTTGAAATTACTCCGCCGTGACGTCACTGACTATGACCAGTAAGTTGTCCTGACAGATGAATTGGCTTCTCGGAAACCGAAAATCTATACAACGCTGTAGTTGATTAGTGAACTTGTGACCTATTCCAAAGCGAATATTTCTTTTTTTTTAATAATCATTTTGTCACGCATTTTCGAGAAATTAACCTGTACGATTGAATGCTCTTTTAAACACGTGAAATTAAACATTTTTTTGTATGGAATTTCCCGTATCACGTTTTTGCGTAGCGTCATATCGATAAAAGTCGGTTAGAGAATAAAGGCAAGAAGGCGATTTAAATTACCCACGAATTTAATTGCCACCTATCGCGTGCTTGTAACGCGTCTTTTTATTCAAACGTCATTGAATAAAACGTTATTTTTCTAATCAAAATAAATATTTATTTATCTGAATACCTTTATTATCTGACGGAAGGAAGTAAGTAGACTAAAATGAGAACGTCCAAAAAAATATAATGACATGTCTGTCCTTGGTCTAAATTAGTTGAAAAGGTATTTATTGTTTATTGCGTCCGTGAAGAGACCCTTTTATAGCCAATCGTAAACAAAATAACTGTTATTGTCACATCATTAGACAACGAAACCCTAAATCATCTTTGGACACTAAAAGATTTAGAAAGGGGAGTTTGTTATAATATAATGCTACTGTTTTCAGCGTTAAAATGCTAGCATTTTATCCTGTTTTATACCTAGGTATTCTGTTAATTTTATTTTTTTATTTTATTTGTAAAATAAAATCATCATCATCGTTTTCATACCCATACCCAGTGGTGCGTAGGGCACTGTATTGGCAATCAAATTGCTGCGTATCTGCGTAACATTCAACATTTTGCCTATGTTTGAACATCCATATTTCTTCAATTCTTACATCTGTTATTTTTTGTGAAATTAGAGAGCCAAAACCTTTATTGTTGCAAAGCGATTCATCTGATTGATTTATAGAAAACGATATACAAATTTTTGAAATTCGTTTTGGACCAGTTGGATTTATTTCAATATTTTAATGCCAAGGCTTCCATATTCCCTTCTTTAAAATGTTTTCCATCTCTGTTGTAATTTGTTAATCTTAATGACTCCCTAGGGGATGAAATCCAGTCTTTTGTCAACAAACATTGGGACAAAGTCAAAATAATGTAATAAATGTTTACTTGCATTTTATTCTTTTTTTGACTAATTCGTCGATATGATTAATCAAACAAGGTATATATTGTAAATAAATATAAAAAAGCATTATTAATAGATTTATTTATTTATTCATTCAAAATTACACTTATTTAAATATTAGTGAAATTATTCAGGCTTTTTAGGCTGTGTTCGTGCTAAGCCACAATAATTAACAATAAAAATACATAGCAAAATTAATTTAATTATAATAACATGTGATGCAATAGAATAGCGATCCAGAAAAACCAGATATAAATAAACAAATATGAAACTTATATTAAGACTGTATGATTTTCTTATTAAATAAATAAATATATGACATGCCAATAAATAATTGAAGAAATATCATCAATGTAAATGAATAGATAGGAAATTATGATATTCGACTTAATTTGATAAGTAAAATAATTCATATAAACCATAATTGCCATTAAAATACCAAACTAAAATAACTAATTACGATGTTGATCAATTCAGGTCGTACATACGCGTTGTTCTAAGAAGCGTTCATGTTACCTTCTCAAATGCTTAACATTCTGTCATCGCTTGAACAGCATTAAGTAGTAATTTGTGATTTTTCTACTTAATAAATGACGTAAAAATCAACGACACATTTACGACAAACCTGAAGTTCGTGCGCGTTAGCGACGTTTCCGTTTCCCGCTACTACCCCCTCCAGCCCCCTCCGGCTTCCTTCCAAGCGACCCATTCCACCTTCCACTTCCGGTACCGCGCACCGGAACTCAATCACACCCCAACTCGCGGCCAAATTTATTCTTCACAAATCATTGCATTTTGCATAAAATGGTCAATTTTTGAAAAATGTTTTTAAACACTTCGGAATTAAAATGTAGCGTAATTGTTTTTATGTTCAAATTCAAAACAAGAAATAGAACAAACGTGCGCATTTATAAAAACAAAGATATGGCTTTTAAGAAAAATATATTTGCCAAATCAAAGGAACAATTACAAAAATTATTTTTTAAGTTTACAAATCGTTTTAATAGTAAAATTAATACTGACACTTTATTAGCAAATTATAGATATACTTTTTACTAAAGAATCCATCAATTTAAAAAAAAAAATTCGTTCTTCAAAAAACATATTGAGGTTTAAGTGGTTTCCTTATTAATTTAAATTGTCTTTCAAACAAAGATTTTTTTTTTTTAAATGTGCATCGTACTATCAGCGCTATGGTTTTTATAAGTTTTTCAGTTGGAAGTTACTCCACCAGTGACGTCACAAGTTCTAGTCGGCGATTTCTGCTGATTGGTGAGTTTGTTTCCTGGAAACCGTAAGTCTATCACAACATTATTATTGGTTGCTTCTGAAGAACCTGTGACGGAATTTAAATCATTTCGTTTTTATTAAAATCATTACAATTTATTTCTTCATACATTTTCGGATAATTCACCGTACAATTAAATGCTCTGATTTTTATAAAGCGTGAGAAAACATTTTTCATAGTAGCTGGGAGTGCAGTTAGGAGTAGCAGGCGCCACATTCAACAGTATGAAGGCTGTCTGGAGATCGGATATTTACTTAGTGAAAACCAAATGCCGCCTATATAACGCCTGCATAACACCTATTCTCCCCTTCGGATACGAATCGTAGCACCTAACTAGGGCCCAAAATAGAAAAATCCCGAGTTTTGAGAATAGGTGTCTCGGAAGAATTTTGGGTGTTCGGTGGTTTGACCTTGTGAGGAATGAGGTAAAAAGAGAACAGACGCAGCGAACTCTGGTGACAACTGTCGTAAAGTGGAGGCGACACGGTTGGCTAGGCCATATACTGCGGATGCTTCCTGGGAGCCATAACCACGCTTGCCTACTTTACAAGGCATCAGGTTCTCGACGTCCTGGATATCCACTGCTAACAGTTCGCCGGCAGTTTATGCCAGAACTTTGGAACGAGAACCTGTCTTGGGAGGACGCAAAGGAGTTGGCGGCTTACAGAGATGCATGGAGGTACTTTGTGGATTCCATATGCTCCAGCTAGAGAGCGGACATGAAATGATGAAAAAAACATTTATATCCAATTTCCCGTAGAACTTCCTCGTTCAAAAACATCGTTCGCTTATAAACATTCACCATTCTGCCTATGTTTAAACGTACACATATCTCCACGAAAGTCAACAGGTGGTCCTTTCACTGTAACTCGATTAAATTGATGTAGTTAATAACCTTTGAATCAGCGATGTCAGATGCATGATTATGGAGTTTATATTTTAATGAAGAGCGTCGGAGTTATATTAAAAAAAAATAATTATAATAATAATCTAAATCAATGTTATTTAATTCACAAAAATACTTATATATATTGGACCTAGACTTTTGTAACTGTATTTGATACAATTAAACAGTTTTTTCTACGTATCATAATCATTTTTTAGCATGAATACTCTAAAATTTTACTGTTATGCTCAATGTTTATTTTTAAAAAAATTTGATAACTTTAAGTCGCTGAAATTTCACTCGTCCATGAACTTTGTAGCTGCAAGACGATTAGTAATCTAGGCTCAAAAGGTAAATGTTATCAACAATCAAAAATATAAATTAAGTAAATGGGGTCTAGAATTCCAACCGTCCATGCGCTCAGTAGCTGCAAGAGTTGTTGTAATTAAACATCTATTTAACAATCTTTTTAAATAATTTTTTTTAAATATCACTAAAACTAAACTTTATTATCAAATAAAAAATGTAAAAAGGGCCTTGATTTTTTACTGTCCATGCGCTCTGTAGCTGCAAGACGTGCTGTAATCTAGCTGGGATATTGATTAATTGTACCGATGTCTGGCGATCCATTGAGTTGATTTTCCCAAAAATGGCGCTATATAAATTATCCAAATATATATTCGTGTTTGCTATATGGTCATGAGGAAGAATGACAATATCCGACAAAGGCTCCCTATATATTTAACCAAACTGACAGAGAAAGAGGCAGTGTAAGTAGTAGAGTTAAATTCAATTGAACTTGTGATCTACGAAATTAATATAAATTTAAATTTAAAAATAGCACCTAACGGGTTAATTGACAAAAAAACATTGTTTTTTGTATGAGCGAAACCGGCAGGACACGCGATCTTTAAAACGGTTTTTCGATTGTGAGGGGGAGTATTTTTACAAAGCGGAAGAGTAAAGAAAATGTGGATGATTTAACATAGTCAAAAATGTATATTGAAATAACATGTAAAGCTGCCGGTTGCTACATGTAGCCTAGAAACGGTGACACTGTCCAAACAAAGCGCCAAGAAACTACTAGTGACACGAAGAGCCATGAAAAGAGCCAAAAGTCAGAAATAAAGAAATGAGAAGAAGAACAAAAGTCATTAACATCATTCATTAGGCCATGTAGCTAGAAGCTCGGACGAGAAATGGGCAAAAAGCCTGTGGACTTGGAGACCTCGAACAGCAAAAATAAGTGCAAGGTGACCACGACTACGGTGGAAAGATGAGAGACCACTACACAACACGATTACAGTAAATGCTTCGACCGAATCGATCACAAATTACTATTAAAAATATTAACTAAAATCGGTATTAGAGGTGACCTCTTCAGATGGTTTTCATCTTATATAGACAACAGGTCGCAAGCGGTAGTGGTTAATAATTTTATTTCTAGTTGGGTACGGGTCCCCAGCGGGGTGCCTCAAGGATCTCTTCTGGGACCTTTGCTCTTCATAATTTTTGTTAATGACATTGATAAATGCTTTACCTCTTCGCGTTTGCTTTGTTTTGCTGACGACATGAAAATTTTTGCAACAATCAAGACCCCAGCTGACGTCTTTGATCTGCAGTCAGATGTCGACCGTCTAGAGGATTACTGCAACTCCAACTGCTTGGACCTTAATCCTTTTAAGTGTTCAGTTATTACATTTAGTCGCAAAGTAAAATTTTTACGTACTAACTATGTGCTTAAGGGTCAAAACCTCCAACGCTCATTATGTGTAAAGGATCTAGGTGTCTTCCATGATAGTAAATTACTTTTTGACGCCCATGTTGACAGCATCATAAAAAAGTCATCGCTTGGCTTTGTTATGCGTAGCTCTACGTCGTTCACTATGGCAAAGACACTTAAAATCCTTTACTGTACATTAATGCGAAGCAACTTAGAATATACTTCACAAATATGGAATCCTATGTACAATGTGCAGATATCACGCATTGAAAATATTCAAAAAAACTTCATAAAGTTCATGTGTTTCCGGTTGAAACTTGAGTTTAAATCTGACCAGTATATTCATGTATGTAAAAAACATCACCCATTGCCTCTGCAAAAACGTCGTACAATAGCGGATATAATTTATTTACTTAAAATTGCCTCTGGTTCAATTGACTGTCCTGAACTACTTTGCAAACTTTCTATCAATGTTCCTTCCAAAGTTTTAAGAAATAACCCTCTTCTTTACATACCTCTTGTTTCATCTAATTATAGGCAAAATTCATATTTATGGCGAACTTTTAATAAAATTAATGTAATAAATAAATCATTTAACGTAGATTTATTTGCAAATAATCTTAATGACGTACGGCGTTTGCTTTCGAAATAACTCGTAGTATTTTTTTCTTTTCTTTTAAATTTACACTTAATTACTATTTATTTTATGTTCGAGAATCTTTTTTAACTTACTGTGATACTACTTGTGAAAACCTGTAATTGGCTTATTTGTTATTTGTTTTGTTATATAAATATGAGATAATTATAGCTGTTGGTTATCCAAATAAATAAAAATAAAAATAGAAAAAATAAAAATAAATGCCTAGATATCCATATTTTTTTCTCGAAATGTTTTCCCTCTCAGTTGCAACAAATTTAAATCAACATTTGGACGTATTTAAAATATTGAATCTAAGCTCTCGTCTGCCTCATGTGTGCATGGTTAAAAAACCTTACATCTCTCTTACTAAACTCAAAGTGCACATAACGTCCTCAGTACATCCTGCGTCTGATATATTGCGGTAGTAAAATTACTTGGAATAACTATTTATTCCAACAAGCAATCACAGAATCATAACAGCGCAGCATGGCGAGCAATAGAGGAAAAACACTGAATTATGAATGGTTCTTTATGAATAATAAAGCTTTATAAATTGCCTAAGTGACTTGTCGTCAGAATTCACCTCAACCAATTACTTACTTTAGAAGTGCGATGTAGAAATTACTCACGCTATGTACAAGTATTTGATCGAGTACTTACTGGGCTGCATTTACGTCAATAAAGCATAATCATTATAAAATCAACCCTTCAATGCTCAATTTTTCTAGTCCTAACTAAAAACACATTTTTTTGTACATATATATTTATTTTATTTTATATTATTAGGTAATTCAACAAAGACACATACTAGAAAACATACAATTTCAAAGCATTCGTTGATACAATTTTACATGCATATATCTTCAATTATAGAATAACACAAAATATATTTATATATAAAGATGTAATACATATTTTTTTACGTGTGTAATTATTAAATAAGATTTATTCCCACGAGATTTTTCGCAAAAGTTGAGAATCATGAAAAATGTCAATTTTATTGTTTCGGCAGTATATATTATATTCCCGACACATGCGGGCCATAGGTGTGTGGTATGTAGCATTACATGAAAACAAAGTCAGTTTAAATATTTCCCGATGTCTGAGTGATCTCAGTCCCGCATTTATTTGTATTGTATTTAGGAGGTTTGTATCTAATTTATAGTTTAATATTTTATACAGAAATTTTATATTGAAAACAACGCGACGTTTTATCAGAGAATCAAAATGAAAAAGAGTTAGAAGTTGCTCGTAATTTGAATTTGAACGTGGGTTAGAAATTTGGGACTTATACAAATGCTACTTTAACGAATGAGGGCGGCCTCGGTGGTGTAGTGGTCAAGACGCTTGACTCACGCACGGAAGGTTCCGGGTTCGATTCCCGGTAATAACACAAAAATTAAAATGTGATTTTTCTCAAGCCTGGTTGCTCTGTAATGTAAATTCATTACTGTAATTGGGCCTCCTGGCCTGTTGTGGTGCAAAAAAAAATGAAATGAAATGAAATAAAGGTCTTTTTTATGCAAATACTAGAAAAAAATTATAAAAAAAAGTTTAATTTTTTGTATTTAAATTTCATATTTTAGTTGATGTAATGTTAGAAAAACAAGAATTAACGATTCTTATAAATATCTTGTCACATAGTAATGAAAGTTGCAAAAACAATTATAACTTCAAATCTTTAAAAAAACAAAGAAATCACCCGTTTAACTTTAGTTTAATAACACCTTCGACAGAATACGTGCAACTGACTTTTTGTTTAAACTTGTATCGAAAAAATATACTATGAGCTGGTGTTCCAAACGCTCTCGCGGCCGCATTATCTCGTGTATTTACATACACAATAAGTACATGAGAAAAAATTGTTTAATTGTGCCGTGAGTGGTTCAAAATAGTATCCCTGGTGGCAATTTAATAAAATAATTTATAATAGCTAGTATGTATACAATATAATAAACTAGTCGCCGATAAAAACATGTTTGAAATAATTTTTGTACATCGATTATCGGTATGTAGCAAATCGTCTACATTGGGAATTGTAGGGTTAAATTCATACGTAGTTCTTACTACAAAAAACATTAATATCATATTAAAGTTCGTAGGTTTTCACGGCCTTTCAGATTCTTGTGATATTTTTCTGGGTTATTGTGTCGTGTTTTAATACTCCTTCCTATTATTACGCTTGTAGTCCAGGTTGATCAACATAATTTTAAAAAATATTTTGGGGTAAAAAGCCTCCATAGCTTTCTTGGAAAATGAAGAGTTCCAAAAAATATTTATGTACGTACTTACATTTATTGAATCGACAAAACAACAACTCAATTTCGAGGAAATAATTAAATTAAGTTAAAAAATGGTGCATATTTTATTCGAACGATTCTAAGAAAAATGACGAGTGGATTCTCTTTCAAGTTAAAATTGCTCGTTTTACATTGCACAACTGGAATATCAAATGAAATGATCTAATAAAAATGGAAAATGTATAGAACTGAATTTTTATATTTTTCAATTGTAGGTTAGTATACATAAATAATGTAGACATAAATTAAAAGTGCTTAAAGTAAGTGTACATTCTTTAAAAGAGGGTAAAGAAATTTATGGCAACAAAGAGCGAAAACATTTTGAGAAGGGAATATTGCAGAATATTTGTATTCGTTAAATCTTTGATCTTCGCAAATTTGACCACATAACCGAGTATCGCACGCAACTACACTGGATCAGTATCAGGTATAAAAGAAACATTCACATTCTATCACTTCTTCACAATATTTAAAATAATCCCGCTTCGCCTGTTTATCTAAGAGAGCTCATTCAACCTCTTTCATAACACGGACTATCTCTTTGTTTTAGTAACGAGAGAACCCTTTTAATACACTGTCATCGCTCTAATTTTCTTGCCTCCTCTTTCACAGTAGTAGCCGCTCTATTGTGGAATAATCTACCCACTGATGTAAAAGATGCCCCTTCTTTATTTACATTTAAGTCAAGATTAAAATGTCACTATCTAAATATTTAAATTGTTCCTTTATCCTTCTTCTTTCCTTCCCATCCCCTCTCTTCTCTTCATAGTAGTGTTTTTTTTAATATATTTTCATTTTGTTAATCTTAGTTTTTAATTTTTGTATAAAATTGTAAGATTCAATATGTCCATGTATTTATAATTTTTTCAAACTGAACGGTTTGGGTAGGTAGGAAGAAATCGCCTTAAGGAAATATGCCCGCCCTTATAAGTATATATATTGTAAATGTATATAAAGTGTCAAATAAATAAATAAATATATAAGTCTAAGTATTTGCAGGGTTTATGACCCGTCATTGGCTGGTAAAGGTGGCCACTTAACACACTGTGTGACATTCACCATTCTGCCTTTATTTAAATATACACATTTCCCCTTACTTTTTTATCTGTTGATTTTGTGAAGTAAAAGAGCTGAAATATTTATGATGTACGTGAGATTTTTTCGGTTGAACCATTTCACCTAGGCAAAGCATGAAAATATTTTTTTTTCTTCTTAGAGCAAATAGTTAAATCAACAATGTTTCGAGTTTGTCGAAATGTTTGAACACATACAGGATTTCCTCCCTTGGGAGTGATTTACATTTTAATTTGTAGCAAAAAGAAGGAACACACTTTTTTAAAACCAGCCAATGACAGATCATTAGCCCTATAAATGCCAAGACTTCCATACTCCCTTTTCAAAAATGTGTTCCCTCTCAGTCGCAAAAAATTTAGCCTGTCTACAAACATTTGAACATTCTCAAAACAAGTATTTAAAACAAAAACACATAGAATAATAATTTGAAAAAGAAAGCATGCAGAATATATTTCAACAATGTTTGAGTATGTCCAAATGCTTGTAGACTGGCTGGATTTCCTCCCTAGGGAGTTATTCATACTTTAATTTGGCCACTTAAACCAGCCAATGACAGGTCATAAGCCCTGTAAACGCCTAGACTACCATATTCCCTTCTCAATGATGTTTTTTCTCTTTGTTGAAATGAAATTAAATATGAATAACTCCCTAGGGAGGAAATCCAGCGAGTCTGCCAGCATTTGGACATATTCAAACATTGTTGAAGTAAACTACCTGGTAAAAGATGAAGTATACAAATTGGAAATTTGTTTTCAGGCGTTGCCTAGTAGGTGATTTGGTTCAGCCGGATGAATCTCACCCACGTAATAAAGGTTTCAGCTCCTTTACTTCACAAAAGTCAACAGATGGAAGAGTTGAGGAAATGTGGATGTTTAAACATGGGCAGAATGGTGAATGTTACACAGTGTATAAAGTGGCCACTTAAACCAGCCAATGACAGATCATAAGCCCTATAAACGCCTAGACTTCCATATTCTCACCTCAATGATGTTTTCCCTCTCTGTTGAAATTAATTTAAACATAATATATTTTTAATACAGATATTACTGGATGCGGAAAACGAGGGATACCGAAAAAAAGCTATAATCGCATTCTAATATCTTTAATGATAAACATATCACAGTAAGTATAATCGGCGTGCCTGATGGCAACTTGTTTGATATCTATAAACAAAAGATAATATTACGATTTAGATAAAAAATAATGTTATTTTACGTCATTTTTTTTTTGTTCGCAAGTTTCATGTGATCTCATGTTTAATATGCATTTTAGGCATGTTTAATTTTTTTTAAATATTTCTCTGGCCACAGGACACCTCTTTATAGGAACATTATCTTAAATGTTTAAGAAAATAATACATTAATTGTGAAATTGTGAAGGAATAAAAAATTTAAATGTCCTAACTTTAAGTAATTCGTCGTGACCGACATCGTCAGACTGGATGTCAGTCACGACAAAACCCGGTCACTGGTGAAAATTTATAAATAAAAGTGAAATAAAACTATTTACGTATTTTTATTATTATAATTAAAATGCAATTTCACCAAGAAATGTCAGTAGAAAAACACAATATAATAAGTAATATATTATTTTTAATGTTTTCATCGTATGGAAAATGACTTGAAATACTATTTTTATACTAATATTTAGGCTAAAATCAACAGGTGAAAGAATTGTAGAAATATGGGTTTTCAGACGTATGGCAGAACGGTGAGTAAAAATAAAATATAAATTCACTAAGAATGTAAAATGTTTCAGAATGGTAAATGTTTTTCAGTACTTAACGTGATCACTCAAACTTTCCATTGATGGTTCATAAGCCCTGTAAATGCCTAGACTTCTATATTTCTTTTCTAAAAATGTTATTTATTTATTTTGTTATAATATACGGCTATCTATAAATATTTATTTTATAAAGCTTATGCATGTCAGAATTTAATTTGAAATTAAAAAAAAAATTGATAAATTGATTAGGATCAACAAAATTATAGCAGTAAATCAAAATTTCGAACTGAGATCAACATCAGAAAATCTAATTACTAGAATTCGTTGCACAATACGGTGGTATTTATGTCGATTTTGTGCGGTAATACTCGTTGGATGTGATAGATCTAGGAAATGCTCGCATGGCAATCTGACACTTGAAGCATATTTGACTCTGAACGAACGCCACTGTTATTGCAATTACTGGCAATGACTGGCCGAAAAGTTATAGGTTAGGTGTACTTATATTTTATATTTACACACGAGGAGAGTAGACATGAAGGCAAACCTTTGCCATACTTAGTAATGCACAAAGATTCTATTTTAATCAGACATTTTAACATGAGAATTTAATAGAAGATTTCCGCCCTTCAGATTACATAATTTATAATTATCTAAACGCTTTTGGGCCTAAAATTTTTTCAATAATTTTTTTTAGTCATCGCGTTGATTTAATATTGTACATAATCCTATCCTATAACTGTAAGAATGCATCAAAATCATAAAAATATTTTTGATCAAATCCTTTCCAAAAATAATTCTAATTTGTCTTTGGTTCCCCTCAAAGGCGAACAGCAAACATTATTATTATTTTTTTTTTATTTGTTTATTTTTCTATACGTTTAGTATTTACAAAAAAACATAATTGCAAAATACACTTTAGAAAAATACATCTTAAAATTAAGCTATAACATAAATTGGAAAAAATGCCTACAAAGACTTCAGCGTCTGAGCGTGGGCCATTCCTTTTTTAATTATTAAAAGCTTATAGCACATACATATGGTTTGACATGACCATGAAAAGAAAAGAAAAACAAAATAAAAACCAAATTAACATTTGCTGATATAACGAAAACATGATTTATTTGCAGTATGCATTTATTTTTAATTATAATTAATTTTTGTTTTTTAAAGAATTTGTCTATCTATTCCTTCCATGACCTCAAACCTACTTTAAACCATACCAGTGATTTAATGTTTCGTAGTTCCTCAGTAAGAAGATTAAAGGATCTTGGACTAACATGTAAGGAGTGCCTATGTGCGAACTTAGTTTTGCATCCTGGAACTGACAGTACACTATCGGATCTATTACTTATACGATTTAAATTATTACTAAACAATTCCATATTTAAGTAAACATATTTTAGGCACTGAAATAAATTTACTCTCCTAAAATTAAGGAGTCCACTCTCTACGTATAATTTATTTCTAAGAAATAGTCTATGTTTTTTGTAAATTGGTTTTTAGTTTAATAGTCGTTGATATATAAGACAGTTAGCACGTGTACTTTTTGCCATTTGGGCGCAAATTTCCAGCTGTAACTACAGAACACCGGAATTCAAACTTTACATTTAACATTTAATTAACTCATGCATTCCCGCTTCCAACTCCTCGCGTACCACCGCGCTAACATGTGAAAGAGAGAGCTTTGCCCTACCATATAGCATCCCTTCGCAACAGTGTTTTATGAGAAAATGTGTGAATTTTGCAGAAAACTCGGAATATTATGAAACTGTTTTATAAACACTATCGTGACAATCATAATGCCATTTTTAATTATTTTTATTAAACGTATTTATAGTATTTATTTCTGGTACCCCCCTAAAGAGCCCGCGATTTTTTTGCCTTTGCAGTCTTGGAAAAAGTAATAAATAAATAATATTAAAAATACTATAATTTTAATAAAACAAATAATAATTTAATATTTTTTTCTGGGTGATTATGCAATGTGTCGTTTGTAGTCTTTTCGGATCGCATTACGGCGTCCATCATCAGAGTTGACGTTGATTGTGTAAATATACATGTAACGTTTGTAAGTAAGCAAGTAAAATTGTATTTTTGTTATTGTTATCTTTTATGCATCTGAATGGAAGTGAAAATCTAAGAAATTTTATCACGTTAACAATTTTGTTTTGTTCACGCTCTAAGTAAAATAACTAATATAAAGAAAAAGAGGAGTTGAGTATTTTTATAATGCAGTACTATAACCGGGGTGACTTTGCACCATAATACGCAATGATCGAAAATATTTAAACATCATACCTAATGTATCAACAATAAAATAAAACGCACATTTTTAAATGGAAGACAAATGTTTGTTTTTCACATTTATTGAGTAAAAACAAAAACAAAAAAAAAAATAGAAATATTCCGAATTTGGAGTTAAAAGGGGGGGGGGGGGGGGAGATACTTTAATAAAATTAAGTTAAATCATACAAATTATGTTTTGGCGCTATGTATACATTGTATCAAAACATTTTTTTATAAAAAGTGATCACATGAAAGAATGTCATTGCAATAATACTATTAAAAGTTCGGTTCTTGGTTCTGTGGCTAGTTTCGTGGACATGGTTTAATAGTTCGAGGTTTGCACCATGTTCTACCACAACTTGATTCCCATTTTCTAGTAGGTAGTGAGTTATTTACAACCCGTTGAAAAAGGCACGAAAATTGAAATATTTGTGTAAATTGTAAGAATCTAAATGTTAGACACATTACCATAGACTACTAACAACCTCGAGGTAGTCAGTTTAATTTTTTTTTCTAATATTAAATGTTCAGACGTAAAATTATTCGCAATAAAGTATAGTTTTGGCACAAAGTATACCTGGCAGGCGCAAAGTTACCCCGGTTTTCAGTACCTAGTAGTTGATGCAGATATTGTAAGAGAGAATGCGAAATATACATACCATATTTTGGCACTATGTTTTACTAACGTGGTTTTCAGAAACAGTAGATTATAACCACGTATGCCTCATGCGTCAAGTTTGTGTAGGGTTGCCAACTGTCATGGATTGGTCCATATTTCTTCCAGGAATTGGCAGAGACCGTTTTAAAATTGGCAAGAATTGTCTCGAGATCGGCCCAAACCGACACAAATTTCATAAAAACTGTCCAATTACATTTGCCGTGTATCATAAATAGGGTTGTCAATTTTACTGCTATAGCCCACATTTGCAAAAAAAAGGCACCTCTGATTATGGCTCTTTTAGGCGTCGAAGGCACGTGTTCAAGCTAAGTTCTATGCCTTCTTTAACACATTTTAAAAAATGTTTTGTAATAATTTATTTATTTATCAAAACAAACAGTACACAATTTCGTTATTTTACATTTATTAATTTTCCTGTCCCGACTTGCTAGAAAATTCCATGTTATGTAACTCAGAATATATATATAAAGATCAATACAAATATAGATTTATGAATATTATGACACAAATCAACATTAAAAAATAAAAAATACGCGCTCTAAGTACCTTATTAATAACATCAATATACATATAGAAGTATGAAGAATGACGAGACAGGTGCCACCGTTTTGTAGCAACAATTCACGGACAGTGTATACTTGTAATGCCGTATTGAACAGATTTCAAGAACTCGGCAATAGTTATTCTCGCGTATCGGATATATTTAGTGTAGGGTATTGTTCCCATGGAACAAACCTTTTGAACTTTTTCAAAGATGGTAAAGGTAATTATATTTATTTAGGTATGCATTTCATCATATTTACAATTTTTGTTCACTTTGCCCAGCTATAGGAAACAGTACTTTACAATTTTCTTGTTATAATACTTAAAAATATTTTATTATTTAATCTGATTTTTACATTTATGCTTAAATTGTTTAAACTTCTACTGAATATGTTTTATAGTTTTAAGGTTTAATTTTTGTTTATAAATCTTGGGCGAAAGGAAATTTATGTTTTTTTAAAAATAATTAGACAAAATATGTTAATATTATAATTTTTTGTAAAGTTATCATGTATTAACATATAACAACGGGGATAAATGACATTTTAGAGAAGGTAATATAGACATCTAGGCATCTAAAGGGCTTATGATCTGTCACTGTCTGATTGAAGTGGCCATTTTACATGCTGTGTAACATTTACCATTTTGCCCATATTTTAACATCTATATTCCTTCAATTCTTTTAACTATTGATGTTTGTGAAGTTGTTGTTATGCGGGTGAAATTCATCAAATTAAACTATTTCACCTACGTATAGGCATCGATTGAAAAAAATATTTTTTTCAAATATATACTTCTTCATGGACCAGGTTTTATCGTGTTTTGAAAATCGCACGATCACGAAATTTTGTTTCCTTAACATTTCGATCAATGTGACTCCCGTGATTTATCCTTTAAGGTACATAATTTAAAGATTATTGTTCATAGTAAAAATGAAAACAAAATAATAATAAAAAAACGTTTGTATTCAACAACGTTTTATAAAATTTATTAAGTTGAATTATTTTAAGCTTCATGTTTAAGAAATTTAACTAATAAAGTGGCAACCCTAGTCACCCACCACGCCGTGAAACATAAAAGGTTGAGTGTAGAACTAATAAAAGGCGTAAAAAGGAAAATTACAATGTGATATGCAAATGATAGACGCCCCCGATTTGTTCTACCTTCGCACTTATATTAGGTGCAGAGAATAAATACTTTTCGCTTGTTGTTTTTCTGAGAATAGCCATTTGCATTTATGTAGTTCCAGTGTCCAGTTATGCGCGGAGTGTAATCGGGCAACGCGCGAGTTTACGAACGATCAAGCGTGTGTGGTTTAACGAACTTTTTATTTTTTTATTTATATAAACACTTTAAATATATACAGTTTACACATATACGCATAAAAGCGGGTATATTGCCTTAAGGAAATTTCTTCCTACCGACCCAAACTGTTATCTTAGAGAAAATCAGTGGGATAAGAGCATATTGTTGGGGTATTAATAATTTCATTTTAAAACAAAATATTGAAAAACATATATAAAATTTAAATTAATAAGGTTCTACGAAATATTCTCTAGAAATACATTTTTTTCTACCTACTTATCGTAAGATGAAAATTAAATTTTAATTTATAATTTTGAATTCCACGAAAATGGTTCATTGCATTGGCTACGTCCCTAATATGCTACGATTCTGTTAAATTTTGAACCTTATGACCGTTTATATTTAAAAATAACATCGTCACAATTCTTGAAGTTACATTCAAGGCCAAACATGTTGCGTTTTTGTAGTGACATATTTTTCAATAATTTAGTTTTTAAAGTTATGTGTGATAACATTTTTCCACAATATCCTGATTAATTTTGAAAACACAATTAATTTTTCTAAATCTATTTAATAAATTTTTATCGATATTTGTAATAGATAATATTTCTTTATTCTGAAGTGCATTTTGTTTGTTTCTATTGGAACTTGTTTAATAACTTATTTATTATATATATGGCCTAAAGTAATAACAATAGTTATATGAAGAAATCCGTGTACAAGAAACTAAACAAAAATAACATGAAACTATGTAGCAAAGACAAACAACGGCAAAAAAATAATTGTATTAAATATATTTAAAAACACGATCAATATATAAGACTTAAAGTTAAGCCATGCCAATTCATCTTTATCCTTCACTGTTTTAGTGGCGAAGAGTTCAATGAAAAGTCGTCACAAAAAAATGTTGTTTGACAAAATATATACTTAAACAAACTAACAAACAAACCATCATGCCGTTTCCCCGTAGG
The DNA here is from genome assembly GCF_059751315.1 of Micrasema longulum. NCBI lineage: Eukaryota > Metazoa > Arthropoda > Insecta > Trichoptera > Brachycentridae > Micrasema > Micrasema longulum. Next base: position 20,398 of record NW_028279270.1, read on the forward strand.
GGTTAGCAGAGAAAATAGAACGCCATATCACTCTGTCTTTGCATAAAAACCTCGCTTTCTCTACATTCATACATCTTCTCATGTTCCATAAATTATTCCTACTCTTAGTATGTCCATCTTCAAGTATTTGATGGACTTGATCGCGCCATGTCCTCGTTTTCTGCATCCATCAACATTCGCATTGTAGATCCTTTTAGCCGTTATTTTGCTGTCCATTCACTCTACATCTACATGTTCAAACTAACGCTGCAACCTTTTCTTGATTCTGTTGATAATACAAGTCTCAGATTTACATCGTTCACGGATCTCGACATTTGTGCACCTATCATACATCGTTTTACCACACATTTGCCCGAGAGATCAGCATTTAACCTACTTTTATAATTATTTTTCTAATTCCGTATTTCGCTAGCATACATAAATTACTTAACTACTAATTAATATACTTATTATGGTATAAAAATAAAAGTTGCCTTTAGAAGATTTTATTAATAATAGATTTTGATTTCTGGTAACACGGTAGGAATATGAAAATATTGATTGCAGTAGAGATAAAAAATCACTTATAGCATTAAATATTTTTGAAATTCACATAAGTCTCCGTTCTACGTTTCTCCAATGAAGACAGATAAAAAGATAGCTCTATTTCAAAAACCTCTTTGCAATCCGATCCGACCATGCCACTTTTCTTAGAAAACGATATTGAACAGACTCAATATGCTCAATATGAGTACTATAGAATGCAGACCAAATTGGAAAAGCATATTCTTGATGAGGTTGAACTAGTTAGAAGTAAAAAAATATTTATATATATGTAGAGTAGGTCATGTAAAACGAATGGTTGACAAAATAATAGTAATATATATTTATATATTTATGGCAAGAACAAATAGTAACGTAGATAAGGAATACCAAGAAAGAGATTGCACGATCAGATAAACCAAAATCTCAAGTCTGATTATGTAAAAGCAGACACAACCTAAGGGCATGTATGATAATATGCAAGAATGTGAAAGAAACTAGGAATGTAATGCCAATTTCCCGTTGCACCGAACATTTTCATTGATGTACAAGTAAAAATTAAAAACGTACCTTCTATATGAGTGGAGTGTGGGAAAAGTGACAAAAAGTGGCGCCACTTCACATGACAATTACGCCACTCCGTCATTCGGCGGCTGAGCGGCACGGGAGTGACGGCATTGTCAACCTCTCACAAGCCGTAAACGCGTCGCGACGCCGCTCTACGGGCGTCGATACAGTGCACTCCATAATTTCAAGCACTCGCTAAAACAAATTTGAACAAAATATTTAACAATGCGTAAACTGAAAAGCGCTATTCCGCAAGAAGCTCTCATATCGTAATGAATCGCAAATGAATTAAAAAAAAAATTAGAATTTATTTTTTAAATTATTCGTTTTTATTGATTTTCAGTTCCAAATCGTCAGCCAGTGATGTGATGGTCGGCGCATTTGCTTACCATGCAAGAGGTCTCGGGTTCAATTCCCGACATTGTTGATATTATTTATTTATTTTTGAAATAGAAAAATAATTATTTTCGTGCTTATGATTTACACAAATATTAAATTTTGAGGGCCATTTTCAACGAGTTGTAAATAACTCACTATTAGAAAATAGGAATTAAGTCGTGGTGGGGTAGGATTTGAACCACAGACCTTTGAACCATGAGTTTGAGACACTAGCTACGGGACCGCACCCCTAGTAAAAAAGACTTGAAAGGGTGTTTTCACACCAGAATATTTACATAATCCCTGGGCAGGCACTTGAAGCGTGAGACTGATTATCTTACCTTTATGTAACAAAAATGATTAAGGTACGCTGCAATTGGTGCATCAATGCAGTGCCTTATGCACTATTAGGTGCGGAGAGGAAATTATGATGATTATGATTTCATTTAAATATCTTAGATTCTACGATATTTTTCTATCTTAATCTTTTACGCTAATTATTTTTTTCGTGTGATTTTACTTTAACCATAGTTTATTAATGAAATACATATGTACATATATAAAAAATGTGATCTTATGACAAAGTACAGGGCATTCAAAACAGTTTAAATTAATAAGTTTGCCCCTATCAGTGAACCAAGTTAACAAACAATTACAAATTGTGTTAGTACGCACATTTTAATACTTTATTCGAAAAGTTCTGTTACGCGCACTTAAATATAGGGTACAAAATATTTAAATGAACTTCAAAGAAACGATTTTTAAAAATTCTAGTTTTATATTTACTAAATGAATGGAAGTTCTTTGTTTGGACGGAATGATGTAAATAACTACTTGGTTTACTTTTGTATGTATTTTTAAATGATTGGGTACAAACAATTGAAATATGCCCATGAAGAAGGGTTTACGCAATATCGTCTTTATAGATCAACAAAAACCTTTAGGCAAAGCTCTATTAAGTCACTTTCATTATTTAAAAAGAAAAACAATACTTATTTCACGAAATTCGATTCCCGGTGAGATCACAAAAAAAAATAAACCTGAGTGTTTATGACGTAATTAACCACTGTAATCCGGCAACTTGGTCTGTTGTAGTGCAAAAAAAAGAAAGCAATGTTCGTCAACAGTACTTCGTTGCTTTATATATCATTTTATGTACGAATAAAACTATTTTTTTATTTTTTCGTTTGTATCGTATATGCCCTTGGGGGAGCACAATTACATTTAACTATTTTATTAATTTATTTATTCGGAAATCATACAGTTTAATACACAAAACCACAAGACATGATAAATACATTAAACAGTCACAAACTCAGTAAAACTATTTCACAAATAAAAAAATATTAAGTATACAAAAAAAGAGAAGTAATTGTTTCATGAGTTAAAGTGTATATTCCATTTCCATGACCGAGTGGTTTATTTACAAAGTAACGTTTGGATGTAGTTTTGTTTAGATTGTTTGTGTGCAGATGGATGATTAATACAGTTTTATGTGAAATAGAAATAGAACAAAACCCTGCAAGTGTGCCTATGACATGCCAACTTTCAGATACAGATCGTAAAAAAAAATTGTGTGGGGAAGAGTCCGTAAAAGTACCTTAGTAGTAAGTAGTAAAAATATATTTTTTCAATAACGTAGTTATTTGTTTGGTTAAGCATTTTTCATCAAATTTGGCAAGGTGACCAATAATATTATCTATATAGTTGTAAAATAAATTTTAATTACAGAATGGCCTTATAAGATTAGCATAAAAACGAATTTCTAATTTTTCTTTAAATTAAAATAAAACCCAGCTGATCGATGTCCCACTGTCAAAACGACTTTATTATTGAAATCATGACGCATGTAATAAAATGAATACATATTGATATACCTGTAGTATTTATATTTAACACATGTGCATAATGTGCACGCAGAAAAATGTGCAAAATATTTGCACAGGCGTTTGCAAAATTAAAAGTGCATTTATAGCTATAGGTGTCATTCAACCATGGCAGCCTGTGTAGGTAAATCAATTGAATAAATATCGAGAACACACAAAGCTAATTAACATAAAATAAAATTAAACAAACGTACATTTTATACCTGCACTGCGTATTTATTTGTTTAACTGAATTACAAACAAACTTTATGGACTTAAAAACAATTATTTATTCAACGGCAAAGTGAACCGCAGTCGTGTCGTTGGAAACAAATTTATTTATATATACCAATATTAAAGTGTTTTAAATTTTAAAGCTTAGTGTTGGTAAAACGTTAATTAAATGTAGAAACTAAAAAAACATATACGCATTAAAATTTTAATAAGATAAATTTCTTTCTCCTTATACAATAGTTTAGTTAGAAGTTTTTATAATTATATAAATGGTGTAATCATATGTTTTTATGAAAAGGATCTTCACCAAAAAGCTATATAAATTGGATTCGTGAGTCTTGTAATCAAAAACATATTTTAAAAATGGATTTGTAATAAATGCTGATATAAATTGCCGAGACAATTACAACATCTATAGATAATGGTAATAGATGCTTAGCGGTATTCCTAGATTTAGCAAAGGCATTTACTAATTCTATTTCTAAACTTAAAAAAAAAAAAAAAAAAAACTACTTTCATCAAAAAACTTAAAGCATATTATAACAACCTCTCAGCATGGATTCATGTCTGCCAGATCTACATTAACTAATTTAATTTAATACGAAAATTATTTAGGTGTTCATGGTATATTTATTAATTACTTTTAAATCTGGAAGTAGGGCACTCATAATAATATAATTATAATTACTTTTTTACCTTATATTATAAAATACATTATTAACTGCTTAAAAAGGGGGAAGCTATCCCTAGTTAGGCAGTTTAGATAAACCACCAGCAAAAATAAAAAATATGTTTGTAAAATAAATAAAAAAAAATTTTTTTTTTTTTTCTCAAATGTTCAATTACATAATACCGACGAGGATAATTCAAATGAATAATAACAATGTTTATAAAAAATAAATTGTAAATTGTAGGCTATTAAGATAACTCCTCATTGTAATCGGCATCCAGGGGGACAATTACAAACGTTATCTTCCTCAATACATAACTAGATAGTATACTTAACTTCTCGACTATCTCTATCTACCTCGGTATATTCTATTGATTTGTCATCTCTGACGTCATGTGATCAAATTCAACTAATAAGTAACCAATTAGTTTACTCTCCATTTCTCACTAAATTGAAAATTAAAGTAGTTCTCTTTCGTTTTTAAAATAGGCTTCTGTGACAAAAAGTGGTTACTTTAAAGCGATTAAAAACAATACATCACTATTAAAGCAAAAAATTCTAACTTGAACATGATTTTAATATGTCTTTTAATGATTCTTAAAACGGAATGCTTAATTTCTCGTCTGAATTTATCTTCCAGGGTATTATTATATAAAGCTTGCTTTTTTGTCCTGGTATCAGTTTTTTTTCCATTATTTTTTGTCTTCATGTTCATCGTATTAAGACTTAAGCATACAATTTTGTATAAAAACCTGCCTATTTTCTTAATTCTGTATCCGGGTGGATAAATAATACAGTTTGTGGTCACCGTGCTTGGTCAAATAAATTAAATAATATTTTGAGTTTGTCCAAATGCTTGTAGACGAAGACTGGATTTAACTTTCAAAGAATTTCAAAAGAAAAACATATAACATAAGAGATGAAAAAAATTTACAAAAGGAAATATGTATATTTGTATATTTTTCATTCTGTAAAATGTTTTCCATCTTTGTTAAAATTCATGTTTATTTTTTTTTGAATAGCATGGCAATAAACGCAATTTATATTAATTTTAATTCTTATTTCGTTAACAAAATTTTGTAGCCATATTTAATAATTTACCCCGTGTATTGTGAGTAAATATTTCAATGTACCTAATTTAAGGACACCTGGGAATTAATTATTAAAAATTCCCACGCAGATTGACCACTACAGATGGCGTTTTGAAAAAAATCACTTCAACCCTTCATACACTCGAGGGGTAAAAAATCTCTAATTAAATTGAAATGACATGAAATAAAATACAGCGATGCGGTAAATGAAGTCATTCCTTCCTTTCGGGGTCGTCGTGGTTCAAAATAAATTATATATTACGCATTACTATGTTCCGTAGTATCGTGGGAATATACGCTTGACCGCTTCCACCCCCTGTACGGGCGTAAGTCCCTCTCTGACCCTGAATCGAACCAACTTGTGTAGGACGTCACTTTGACCGCAATTTGTCGTTTCCCCGTGTACTCGCATATACTGTATATCACGGCAGTGCTCTGTGTTGTGCGTGCCTGCGGTGTTTGTACAAGCCGCTGGGGGTTGACAACATTACGTGGTTTGAAAATTAGATCCTTATTTTTTATTATAAATACATGTATTATTTTAAAAAATACACAAATATTCTATCTCAGACGACCGAGGAATAAACTAGACAGAAATAAAGCAGACCTCATATATAACACTAATATTATTCCTAGACATGTGTAGTTTGCGAACGACTCGGTTGTACTGACAGTGTCGGAAACATTGAACTAGATACATGTTTTTTTCATCTCAGACAGAAATTTTGCGAACAAAAGGAGCGCTGAACTAAATGGATCTTCTTGTCTTTCGGATCTTTGTATCTTTTGTATCATTCGTATCTTTTACACCTCTAGCTCATTTAATTCATTCGTTCGCAACGATTATGTATCTATTCCGTGTCTCCATACGGTATGCGTAGTTAGTTGAGTATAGTATTGATGTTTTTTGTTGATATTTCTTGATAAAACTCCATAGTTAATGAATATGATAAAATTATAAATAAACTTATCAATAAAACTTCTTGGTTTAGTTTTACTTTTTATTATTTTGCGAAAACGCTCGTTGGTCAAAATCATTAGTTAAGTATAGGTAAATTATTTTAAGTTGAGGCAACCTATACATAGTAATTTGTTCTATCTACTCGTATAAACATTTCTGAAGTGAATAAGTGTATTTTTATTGAACACGTTAGCCCAATTGACACGAATCGTCCAAATCCAAACGGCACGGTAAAACTAGGGCGCATTGACATTTATTGTACTATTTTGTATTTATTTAAAATGTATTCAGGGGTTACTATTGTAAACTTCTCCCCTATTATCCAAAATTACTTAAAAAAAATAAAACAAAGTACAAAGCTTAATATTTATATTTATTTGATCATTTTTTTTACACGAAGGAGCTATGTCGCGAAATTTGCAGCTGTGAAAAAATGTTGAATTATAAATTGCCGACCCCTGAAAACAATCAAAGCTTATTTTTATCAAGCAGAACAGGTGAATCGATTGTAACGATTCTCATAAACATTACGGTATCGTAACGCTGACACCCGCACCCCACAGAGGTATGGGGTTATACGAGAGCGGTAGGTAGGTAGTAGGTATATAGTATAAAGGTACACTCTCCTTGCGGGTAGGTGCTACTGTCGGCCGAACAATGCTGGGGTCATTATTTACGACTTCGGAACAAGCGATTAGGCCGGAATAGTCCGGAACGATAATAATTACCGCCATTTGATTAGATTTTTCTTCCTGTTTTCATTAGCCAGTCGTGAATTTTTGTACAAGGGGGATTATTTTGTTTTTTCACAGTTACAAGTGTTTACACGAATGTGATATTCAAGAAATAATTTATTTTAGAAATAAAAGATAAATGATACTTAAATCCCCTTATTTGGCAAAACCAGTGACCGGTTTCATCGCTTTCGCGATATCTTTAAGACTAGTATATTTTCATATCCTGTAAATTATTTTATGACTAAAAATTGGGTTTTTTTTTTTTTTTTTTAGAGTCTTTATTCAATAAAATATACATATTATTACATTATAATACATTATAAAGAAAACAAAGTATTAAGATATATTTTGTCCCGATAAACTATTCAATAATAGTTTGTCATCGGGTGCTCAGACATTAGTTTTAATTAATAATCAAATAAGAAGAGTACAGACATAATACTGTATACGTATAAAATAATAAACATAAAAATAGTTTAAAGATTTTTTTTTTTTTTTTTAAGTAAGAAAATAGAGTAAAATAATACAATTAAAATTAAAGAATAGTAATTTACTTAAATATATTTTAAATATAAGAAAGAAAAAAAAATAATAGACACATATATAAATAGTGTGTGCTCATAAATGTAATCAAAACAAGATAAGAAAATAAATTAAACAAGGTAAAGTAAATCTAGAATTTCAATTCATATCTACAGAAAAAAAAATATAAAAAATAGTAAGAAAATTAAAAGTACATATTAAAATAAGGATCTAACATTTTACATTTGTAAATGAAATAAGAAAGTAAGAAAGTAATAAAAGAAAAGAAAAGGTTAACCCAAGAAAATAACAAAAATGTAATTAATGAGGGATAAAATTTTTTTTTTTAAAAAAAATGTATATATGTAAAAAAATAATAATAAGTAAAGAATATTAAAAAATTTAAAAAATGTATTACATAAATACTACATAAATAATAAATCAATATAGGAACGTTTTATCTACTAACCTTTTAATTGTCAAATATCTCCTTATTGTATTTATTTATGTTATTTTTACTTTTCATGTTTAGTCATTTACATTTGTTTTAATTTTCTTATTATTATTATTTTTTACACTTATGTTTCATTTCCTGATTATAAATGGTATATTCTCTAATTTGTATTTGTTCTTCAATTTTTATCATTATCCGTATATTTTCAAATGTACATTTATGTTTCAATTTTTATTATTATCGCTATGTTTTCTAATTTATATTTTTGTTTTATTTTTTAATTACTAATGGTATGTTTTATAATTTATATTTATGCTTCAATTTTTATTACTATCGGTATGTTTTCTAATTTTTTTAAATATATTTTTTTTAAATATTTATAAATTAGTATTAAATTAAAGTCCTGCTGAGTTGCATACATACAACTTGTCAGAAGGTTCTTAAAAATTGCATCGATTATTCACAATTTACCTAAATTAATAATATTTTACTTGAAAAACATTACATATTACATTATCAAAAATAAAAAACTATCACCAATACAAAAAACTTTTATCTTTTAACCATAATTTGAGCAATCAATAATAATTATGTCTCATTTCTTAACTTTTAATGGTATGTTTTCTCAATTTTATTAATGCTTCAATTTTTATTATTACCTGCATGTTTCCTATTTTTTTTTTTGAATTTTTTGATATTATTCTTATTATTATTATTTAAATTTTTTAAGCATCATTTAATGCCATGAAAAAAAACACATTTATATAAGAGGGTCCTTTCTAAACCTAGGAATTTATTAGCTAGTCGGGACTTGAAACAAAGAAACTCTGTACATTTTAAAACTGTAAAATATGTAAATAAATAAATTTACAATAAAATTCAAGGTTTTTATACAAAACAGTAAGGATTAGAAAATTCACAAAATGAAAATTATTTTTTTTTACGTATATAATTCCTCCTAAACGGCCTTACCGATTTACGTGCGGTTTTCAGAGAAATTGTCTTTGTTCGTAGATATTAAAATCTTCAATCTAGTTTGTAAAAAAGAAGTAAGGGGCATAAATCTTTTGTTCAGTGATCTACCAGGGTTGCAATCGAGGAGAATGCATTTACTAACAAATGGAAAGATGTTGTTATTTTGTAGATAAAAAAAGTTTGTTTTTAAATGTTTACAAACAGCATTTGTCTTTTGTGGATCTCAACCAGATTCTTTCCTTAAATTCCTTATAATTTCTATCCATGTTTTAATTTTTTTTACTGGGTTTTTGGTAATTCTCAAATAATATTGAATTCAAAACATTAAAAAAAATCGTGTTTCTACATAAGAACACCCCTCTGTTGGTGAGAGACCGGAGTTTGACGTTTGTAAAAAGAATGTCATACTTATTTGAAAAAATATTTTTTTATGATTTGGAATTCAATCATAAACAAGTACCTACTTAAATTCGATATTTGATTATTAATAATTTTAAGTTTTGGAATTTAATCACAAACAAGAACTTATCAATAAAAAGTATTTTTCCAAGGCAAGCCAACGTTCGGACAGGACAACGTCAACATTCGTGACGATGTTCTATAAAAAAAATAACGGTTTCAAACAAGTTTGAGAATGTGGAGATCACTAGTCCACCAGGATACCTTATCGCTAACCAGCACTCTTACTTCCTCCCATGTCAATCCCGTGTCTTTTAATTTCGCCAAACATAGCCGAAAGATCGTCATCGACGGCTTTCCAGGACGACGGAAGCCCACAAAGAAGAGACAACTTGTGTTAAGTCTCTCCTGAGGAATCCGCAGCACGTGTCTAAGTCAGGTCCACCACCCCCCTCTTAAAAATGCTCGATATTTAGGAGGCTGCTACGTCCGTTCTCTGACTTTAATGGTGATAATGAAATCGAACCACTTTGTATCTATTTTTTTTCCCTCAAGCACTTACTCTCAAAACTCAGAAGTTCTTCTGCAGAAGAAGAATGCTTCTGCATCTGCTAGGATTTGCAACGCATGAAGAAGTACTGGCATTATACAAAAGTTGAAAGTCGACATTTCAGCTATTATTATTAACAATATTTTAAGTTTCTCTGAACTTTACAGACAATACTAGAATTAACTCACTGAAAAGTTTACTAAGATCAACTCATTACAATAGAGATGGAGAACATTTTAAAGAAGGAAATATGGTTGTAAGGAATTGCTATTTGGCCCACTAATGTACAAGTTATATTGTGTACAAAAAGTTGAAAAATAAATAAAAACATGAAAGTCTAGGCGTGAATCTTACACTGTGTGTAAAGTAACCAGCTAATGACTGTTCATACGCCCTGTAAGTGGCGGTCTCCGTGGTGAAATAGCTAAAACATTTGACACACGCACGGAAGATTCCGGATTCAGTTCCCGTCGAGAAAACGAAAATTGAATTATTTTTTTCAAACCGGGGTGTTTTTTGTTGTAATTTACCTCTGCAATTGGGTCTCCTGGTCTGTTGTAGGAAAATAAATATAAATGTATTTTTTGAATGCTTTCACTATTCTTAAATGTTCTCCATCTTCATTGAAATATTTTATCATAATTATTTTATTTTTTTTGAAAATTAAAAAAAAAAATTGATTCTAGAAAAAAAAACTCACAGTGCGTCTAAACGGTCTTGAAAATGTAAGAATTTTGATCATTATTTGTATGTTTGGTAATTTTTTTAAAAAAAACATTGATAAAATAGCAAAAGTGATTAAATTAACAATCTGACTACTTAAACATGTATTGCAATGTTTTAATTACGTAACTATTATTTGATATCGATTACGTACTACCATACCGGATGTGGTGAAGCTTCCAGTTTAGTATGGGACAATCAAACCAGTCTGATGTGTTTTGATACTGCTGAGTAATATTGATTTTCTGTTTTGATATAATTGAATAAGAATATTTTGACTACATAAATAAACATTAGTGGATACCTATCCTACTTATATATCCAGGTAAAAAGCATGGTAAAACTTAATTGTGAATCTCATACCTTTTTGAGGAACTGAAAACAAAACAACAACAAAAAGACTACAAAGAAAACAAAATACTTAAAAACACACATAATCTAGACGACATTACGCCGATTGTAGAACTTCGTAAAAGAAAAACGTAAAACACCTAGCTGTAGACAGCCTGAGAAAACTAGAAACATTTGCTAATCCATAAAACAACACAAGGACACATCAAAGATGATGACATATCGCTGACAAGAGTAACTGACATACACAATCACAATACACGAAGATCACAACAAAACACAACAAAAGGAAAACAAGAATAGGCCAATCCCTACTTAAAAACAATAGACTGAAAATTTACAATGACTTACATACCCCATATTATAAAAACACCGACTACCTTTACATAATTTCTAAAATGAACTTAAGCATATGATAAAAACCGTCAAACTTACCTGATATACATAATATAAATCGAAAAGTTTTTTCCATTAAATAATAAATTTAAAAAAATAGTTTTAAAATGTACGAGTAAATATAATTTACCTGAAGTAAAAATATCAAAAGATAAACAAATTTAACATGCTTAAACATAGGAGAAATTGTGAATGTTACACAGTGTGTAAAGTGGCCATTTGAACCGGCCAATGACAGGCCATAAGCCCTGTAAATGCCTAGACTTCCATATTCCCTTCTATTCTTATTATCCTATAGGTGTTCTCCATCCATGTTGAAATTTATTTATCTTAATGACTCCCGAGGTGGTGAAATCTAGCCTTTTGTCTACAAACATTTGGACAAACTCAAATATCAAAAGGTCAAATATCCAGGAGGATGATAAGTACAGTTCTGGGTGTACAATAAAACCAGAAATCTGAAATCGAGTGAAATTAAGAGTGCTTTGTAGTTAACTGGTTAACGCATTCGCTCACCATGTTTGAAGTCGCTGGTTCGTTCCCTGCCAAGGTAAATGTATATTTGTTATCAGGGTGCTTCTACACTGCAATATTTCATAGTTTCTTGACCACCTTATCTTCCATGTAAAATAAGTTATCCGGATACGCTGGATTTGGTATAGATATCAAAGCAGTGCCCTATTCACTATTAAATGCGCTTAAGGGTATGGTGATGTACATAAATAAGGGCCAAATATAGTGCTTGGCGCGTTTGGCTGCCAGGCAAAAAAAAGGTCTCGGGTTTCATTGTCAAATAATGTGCTTTTACGCTACAACATCCCATAGTCATTGAACTGGTATTTGATGAGATATTGCGTCCATGAAAAAAAGTTCCAAATACGCCGCAATTAGTGCAGGTACATACCAAAGCTGTACAGCGCCATATATAATTTAAAAATATATAAAATAAAAAACATCAGGGTCCGTTTTCTAATGGGAAGATTACATATATCTTCAATTTTATCTAGAAAGCAAAATTAAGTTTTCAGTATGAATAATATAATATGTTTACAATTATTTTTTCTAAACATGTTCAATTACAGGTTACTGACGAAGGCAATTTTAACTTTCGAACAAATATACACATTTTCGTACATAATTCTTTGATGGGCGGACGTAAGAGTATAATTGCGAAAGTGCATTTTTTTGAGAGAGCAAAAATACGTTATTACGAACCCAATTATTTAGCTACAGAACTCATATTTTGCAATATGGGTTATTATATACACATAATTTGATTTGTTTAACAACATTTCAGTAATTTGCATAAATAAAATAAGTATGCCAGATATACTACTTGAACCATTAAAGATTGGACAGAAATAAGTCTAACTATACTTTGAGAACTAACTCATACTATTTGTTCTACTCAATGAATAATAGAAATGAGTCTACTTATATTACTGATACTATTTTATTATTTTATTTTCTTTTATTCAGGAAACATACAATACGGATCCATAGATTTATATTTTACATAGTTAGACTTAACTCTAATGGACCAGTGAAGTTTCCATATCATATAGTAATTATATGTAAGATTATCAATGAAAGTGCAAAAAAGAGAAGGAAAAAAAACATAAATGGAAGTTGTTTAAAAATTATAATTTTTAAAAAAAAGTTATTTAAAAGTTTGTAGTTAGTATGTATTTACAAATAGAAATAATATTTAAAATGAAGAATTTTTTTTTTGTAAAAGTAATTAAAAGATATGAATTAAAATAAAGAGTGAAAAACATGCTCAGGTATAAAAAAATTAAATAACATTTTCAAAAAGGAACGTTTAAAAAAAAGAACATACATACATATTTTATGGGATTCAAAGAAACGATGAAAAGAATCTTAACATAAAATAATAGAAGACAATAAATTTAAGAATCTTCAAAATAAATGATACATATAAATGTATAAATGTAATAAATGTAAGACCAGCAATATGTTTATTTTATAGACAAATACAGTATTAGTAATTAAAAGTAGTTTAAAAGTATAAAAACATGTTAATGCAGTAGAGAAAAAAGAAAAAATAAAAGGTATAGCAAGTAATCTTTAAAATTTGAAAAAGCAATCTAAGGAGAAGATTTTAAACCTCAATTTTAAAGTAGTTGATAAAATTTCATTAAAGCGATTTTGTACTATTTGTGCCACTGAAAATATGACACAAATGTGCATAGTTATTTAATTAAAACCAAAGTTTAAAAAGCACAAAGTTGTTATGAGTAGTCATAGAGGTGTACTGTGGTAATGGTATTAACCATTGATGCAGGCATGTACAAGGAACATTTTCGCATACAAATCACAAAATGAACAAAAATGCCGTTATACTCTTGTGTCCTCCATTTTAAATAAATATCGATGTTACTTTAAACCGTCTCGATATGCACCGATGAAGATAGCCTTCGTAATCGCGGCGCAGATTTAAAAACTCAAACATAACAAAGAGTAATGAGTTATTAATTAATTACTTAAAATAGTACAATAATTAATTATTAAAATAATTTTAAAGAAACCCTCAACATTCAAAACGGAAAGTCTATATAAAATATTTAAGGTTCATACAGTAGACAATCTTTATAAAATAAATTATATTATACAAATTTATAAAGAAGAACAATTAAATGAATTTGAGATGAACAAGTCACTGAGATAACAACATAATATTAAAATTCCCAAATTTCACACAAATCATGGTCAAAATAGCTTTGTCTTTAAAAGTGTAAAAAATTAAAACAATCTCCCCAATGAACTAAAAACTATTAAAAATTATATTTCAATAAATAAATTTAAAGTATATCTAAAGAAATTTTTTGAACACGCGTGAAAACTGCATTAAATTTTAATCAGTAAAAATGTACAATTGTTTTATGTTTTTTTATTCATAAATCCTATGTTTTTTTTTTCATGTACTCGTATATTTAAAATTGTAAAGACTCTTAACAATAAACAACTACAACAGTGTAAGTCACTCTCCAAGCACAAGAGTTAGTATCTTTTTTTGGAGAGTTACAGTGATAACATTTACTACATGTATAAAAGTAAATCTGTATAGAATTTTTAAAAACATGTATTTTTTATGAAATTTATTAATAAAAAAAAAAAATTGAAAAATAGTTGGATACAATATTTTAGTTACCTGCCCAATTGGTTTATTTAAATATCAGTCGTTCCAGAGCTTTAGGGTCTGGATCGCTGACAGCATTTAGCCTACTTTTTCTTGGTTTTCCCAATTCTATACTTATGGGTCGGCATCAGGACTCTATTGTGAACTGCTGATGTCACCTGATTTTGATTCAGTAAAGCAAACAAATAAAACAATTGTTTTTCTGTTTTTACACCACAAGTGACTGGAGCAATCTGGTGTATTTAGTCTTTATGTGTCCTATTAATACTCTACTTTTTGACCCGTTCCTAAATCCGTGAAAAACGTGATATTTGTTTATATTTTTTCGTGATAAAATAATCGCAGAAGCGTTTAGTTTTCGTGATAAAACCAGAATCCTGGTCACGGAAACTGCCGATCACAATCAAATCAGCTCGCCATAGTTGTTGCATGCTCCGCGTTACCTCATTCACACTATTTGTCATCCTTTCTCTGTTGCGTTTCGTTCCCGAGATCAGAGTATAAAAGATTTGGGGAAAGAATGATCATCATTCCAAATAAATACAGACCGACCTAAGTTTCGGTTTTGTTTTCCATTTTGTACTTAAATTTTATTAATTTCATCATCATCGTCATTCCCTTTCCGCACCTAATGGTGCATAGGGCACTGCAGTGTTATACCAATCGCAGCGTATAGTAATCATTTTTGTTACATGAAGGTAAGATTAAGCCTTACACTCCAGGGATTATGAAATTATTTGGTGTGAAAACACCCTTTTAGATATATGTTTCATATCAACAATGCCGGGAATCGAACCCGAGAACTTTCGTATGGTAGACAAAGCGCCGATCGTTGTTGAAATTTTTTTGTTGATTTATTTCACAGAAAATGTTTATTTTTTCTTTTATATATGAACACCTCACTGGGCACAACTCGTGCCGAGGCAGGCATTATTATTTTTTTAATATTATATTCCGGTAACAGTAGTTTGATCTAAAATGTATGCGTGTAAATTTTTATTTATTTTAATTTATTACCTCCATGGAAAACGCAAAGGTCAACAATTATTCTTTTCTCACTTGAAATTCTTATTTATTTTTTATTTCTTTGTCACATTTAATGTTTATATCTTTTTAATTTATGAAAACTTAATTGGTCTTTTCATGTCAAAAAATTGTTGTTTTTAATACTTATTTTGTATGACTGTATGTTTTCTGAATAAAATAAAATAAAAAATAAATGTATAAATACATACACATACATGTTTAAATAAATTATCATTCTATGTCCGCTCCCTAGTTGGAGCATATGGTGTCTACGAAGATCCTTCAGGCATCTAGTTTGGCTACCACCTCCTGTAAGTCAGGTTTGCTTCTCGTAGTTCTGACATGCCAACAAACAGTCAGCAGTGGACGTCCAAGACGTCGATAACCTGATGCCCTGTAAAGTAGGCAAGCGTGGTTAAGGCTCTCAGGAGGCATCCTCAGTACATGGCCAAGCCAACCGTATCGCCTCTGCTTGATGACAGTTGTCACCGGAGTTTGCTGCGTCCGTTCTCTAATTACTTCATTCCTCACAAAGTCAAGCCATCGCACGCCCAAAACGCCTATTCTCAAAATAGACATCTTTTCTCCTTCACCTATTCTCAGACACCTATTCTCGAAACTCAGTATTTTGCTGTTTTGTGCCTAAGTGAGGTGCTACGATTTGCATCCATAGAGCAGGATAGGTGTTATGCAGGCCTTATAAAAGTGGCATTTGGTTCTCACTGAGTAAATATCTGATCTTTAGATAGCCTTCATACTGTTTAATGTGGCATCTGCTGTTCTTAGCCGCACTCCCAGTTCTATTTGAAAGCTGCCATAAAAAAAACATAGATGATTGAAATTTATTTCAATTTATTTATTCAATACGTTGACGTATTAGGTGTTGGCATAAGTTGTATTAGCTTTATTACAAATTTAAAAATAATCACCAAAAGTAAAATAAAATGGCAAACGTTATCCGTCATTTGAAAGAAAATTTTCCGCATGTTGCAGAGTAAGAAGAAAAATAGTCCCATATATTTAATTGTCTTACAATCACTTCACGTCTGACTCTCGTTACTACAGAAATATTCGAGAAAGAGAAATTTTGCGCGTCTTATGCGCGAACGAGAAATTTTCTAGTACCGCCTCAGACGCCAGCTTTCCGAGTTCCACCAGGGGCGGTTCTTTCGCCCGCGCTGCGAGCATTAGCTAATGTTTTTTTATTTTTTTTTAGCAATAACAATTTATTTATTTATTTATTATTTATTTATGTATTTCACAGATTTAAAATGTACAGAGTTTATTTGTTTCAGGTCCCGACTAGCTAGGGAATTCCTGTGTTTAGGAAGGACCTTATTTTTTCATGTGTTTTTTTTTTAATATCATTAAATGATGCTTAATAAGTTCAAAGAATAATAATTACATTAGAAAAAATCAATATAAATATAAATTAGAAAACATGCAAGTAATATTAATAAAAATTGAATCATAAAAATATATTAGAAAATATGACATTAATAGTAAATAAATGAGACATAATTATTACAAATTAGAAAACATACCGATAATAATAATAAAAATTGAACCACAGATACACATTATAAAATGACAATGACAATGACTTTTGACTTCAACTATAAATTTTTGAAGCAATTGTAATCGACTACACAGCACCGTAATGCCCGGATGTTTTTGGTACAGTGATAGAACGGTTGATAAAAGGTCAAAATACAGCTTTATTTTGATATGTGTGACGTAATAGGGTCTAGGTGCGCTACGGGTGTATAGATACAGCGCCCTATGACCGGATAAGGAAACGATGCTGATATTAAAGATAATTATATTAAATTATCATGAACAAGTAAATGCCAGGTAGTCTTTTCCATAACTGTAAATATTATTTTCTAAATCAATCAACCGCCGTTATTTTTGAGATGTGTATGGAGATCTTATGATGGCAGAAATTAAAATGTTATATTTGTGTCATATTCCTCACGATCTATGTGGCTCATTACTCCACGTGTTCAAAGATTGTTCAATAATGACCGGCATAATTACATTCAAAGTAAATGAGGTAGGAAAGTAAATAATATTCAATAATTACCCCGAATCTATTACTATTTTGGAGAAATCCGTATTGATGAGAGTAATTTATTATCACTGGGACATTCGCTTTGTGGAATATCACAAAATGATCTTTATACGTACTAAAATTCATTCCGATTGAATCTGAAAAATATTACATACGCAATGAGGAAATTTAGTGCTATGGGATATTAGATTAAAAAAATATTTTCTTACACGCGGTAAAAGATAGACTTTTAAATTGTGTAGCGATGTTTCTCTAAAATGTAGGTACCAATCTAAAAATAAATAAAAATGATTTTATTCAAAGTAAACAACCTTAAATGACATCGCAAGTTCTTCTAAATCTATCAATGATAGAGTGTATTTTTGGTATACGGGAAGCAACCCACCAGTCAGGATAACTCCCCGAAGACAACTAGTAACGTGACGCGAGGAGAAATGAAAAAATTACAAAACTTTAAAAATCGTAGTGATGATAAAACAATACATAAAAACCTTTTTCATTTTTAAATCTTGAAATGGAGCACAAAAAAACAAGTTCTTATGTGTGCTCTAATAATTACAATATACATTTTTTTTTAAAATATGTATTTCTTAACCTTCTGTTTGAATTTTGTTTTTTATTTTTCATAAATGCTTTTTCCCAAAAAACTTTTTAAACTATCTAAATTAAACATATTGAACCGCACTGTGTAATATCGATATATGTTTAACATAACTTATTGGTAACAGTTCTTCAATGTCCGCCATGGGAACTTTTACTTACAAACTACAAAGAAAATGTAAAAATATATATGAAAATGAAAGATCTTAGATTTACTAACTACAGTCAATAAATCACAAAATAAGTATAGTTTTTTATTTTGTGTTAGACAATGGAAATACAAAAACTCATTTTTTGAATGGACAACAATCCATCATCTCTAATGTGTGCTAATTTTCCACCCGAGTACAGCCGAACTTACATCCTGGCCGCAGGTTTCAGCTAAGCCAAAGTTTTGGCCAATTTTATATCGATACCGAAATCGCGGCAGAGAGTAATTTTATTATTAAACCTGGGTGAACGGTGAACTAACAGACCATTTATGCTTTTATGGAAAAACTTATTTTTACACACATATCTGCAAAGTTTATTCAAGATTTAAATAGACTGTACTTTAGTAGAGAAAATGGGATACTTAAAAAAGGATTTACATAACAACTGATCTTTATATATACAATTCATCTGTACGTGTAATATCACTAAACTTCTCCTAAACGGCTTAACCGATTTACGTGCGGTTTTCAGCGAAATGTATATCTTTGCGCTGCGCGTGTTCGTATGAAATTTTCAATTGAATCTGGACAAAAAAAAAATTAAGAATAAATCTCTCATTCTTCAACCTACCGAGGCGATGAAGTCACGCTACGATTGGTGTATCAATACAGTACACCATAAATGACGAAAAAAATTACCATGTAAAAGTATTGTCTCTGTGTCACAGAAGTTCTTGCCGAATAATTTTACGCAACTGGACCCCCTCAATCTTTTAAAACTATAAAACATGTAACGAAATATATTTAAATATATATATTAAATATATATATATATATATATTTGTTCCTTAATTTCAGGCGGAAGTATGTCTCTTGCAACGATAATTCTAATATTATAGCATTATAAGCCAAACCTTTGATATTAATTTGATGCAAAAATCTAATTACATGTTCGTAATTGCTCCACTAATTACGCACGACCGTACGCCAATTTTTGTATTAATAACGCAACATTTTACGAATGACGTGTTTTGATTTGATGGTAATCTATCGTAGCAGCGGTAGATCCGCGTGGAGAGGAAGTCGGAAGTAGAGTTATGTAGCAGAACGGAACTATAGAGGATGTAACGCCCGACACGGGAAAGTTATTCCGAACATGCAGTGTTCAGTGACGCTCCAACTTTTAAACTGCCCGCTCGAACGAAATGTATAGGACTCGCTCATTATAAAATAGACCACGTGGCAGGGGCGAATTCTCCTTATAATAGATTATTCATTTATTTAAAAAGTTATGTTTTATTTTACATTATTATTAGGAAAAAACAAACCACAAAAAAATAACACAAACAAAAGACTTTTTTATAAATATTATTTATATTCAAAGCACTAACTTTGTGGTCAAACATTTAACAAAATGTTATTAATTTTTTTTAAATGACTCAGAGTAATAATGCGTTACCTATAGAGGAGCCTTATCACTTTGTTTCATAGAACGCAGGCGATGTTGGTTTGTTGGTTAGCAACCATTATGTTTTGTTTAACAACAAACACATTACGGTTCTGTCGGATGCTTTTGTCGGTGTTCCTGGCTTTGTTTGTAAATAACTTGGATATTTACGTTATAATATATAAAAATCGACTATGGTGAGTTGCAGTATGTTTGGTTGCAGCAGTAGGAGCGTCAAAGGTGTTAAAAGAGTCAGTTTTTACAGGTAATTGATTCCGAATATTTTCCCATGATTTGCATTAATTTTTTGGCATTTATTGTCCCGCCACGTGTATATTAATGCTTAAAAACTTTCTTTATATCAACATATTTATTTAAAATCTTTTTTTTCAATTGAGGGGATAAATTTGTGAATTAAAGTATGTTTACTGTTGATAATGACAGTTAATTAAAGGCAATATGTCAAGGCCGCACCAGGCATCCATATAAAGTTTGCGTCTTAATCAAGTAGAGGTTGATTCAAATTTTACTCGAAAATAGCAACGTTTACCTTGAAATTACATCTTAAATGACATGTTCAAATTTCAGGACGCTACGACTCGCCGTTTCGGAGATGTGACGGACAAACAAACTCAACACCGGACTTTGCTTCCATGGAGCTGGGATTTATGTCTTAATAAATGTAACATAAGTAAATTGTGAAAACAATAAATAAATAAATTAAAAAATAAACACACACACGTATTTTCAGTTTTATAAAATAAATGTAGGTGAATTATAATAAAAATAAATTGGAATAACCCTGCAATAATAAAAACACAGGTACATATTAAAAATTATTTACAATGCAAATTAATATCCATTTGGTAATTCTCGACCTGAGTACGGCCCATTGTTTTTCTGCGAACTGTAGCTAACTTAATACCAAATAGTCATACAATGGTTTTTCTACTTTTGGGCTCCTCTATAGCTTGGCGCATTATTACTCTGAGGTAAATAAGCACTTACCGACTATTCTATATTTATTAACATTTAAACTTTTTTATGTTTACCGGTTTCGAGACATACCCGTCTCTTCGTCAGGACACTCACTACGCCGACGTCTCAAAACCTGTACACATAAAAAAGTCGGTAAGTGATTATACACTAATATTTTTTATCATTTGTTAAAATGTTTGACCACTAAGTTATTGCTTTGAACATAAATAATACTCTAAAACATAGGTTCCCAAAGTTGACTGGGCTTCAAACCCATCTAACGAAAATTTCCAATCTTGAGACCCACCTCTTAGCCGTCTAGAGAAAAGAGGGCATTAATATTGGTAATGCTCAGATTCCCTAGTGGCGAGTCGTCGAGTCGAGAACCTTATGCGGTCTTATTTATTTTAATTGAAGTGTTACCACATGAATGAAAGACTGTTGAAATAGGAAACACAACTTATTTTTTTTGAAAATACTTAAATACATACACCTGCAGGGTTTTTTTACGTTATTTCAATGGGAAAGATGTATTTGTTTCTAATTTTTCTTTATTGCAGTTTTAGTATCAACTTCAACTTTAGTTACTTTTAATCGCAGTAAGTTTGATTTCTCCAATTTATTTCGGTATTAAGTTTTAATGGTAACTATAGCCGAAAGTCTGACCTCACATAGATATGAGGTAGTAAAGAGGAGGAGGACTTTCATAGCTTCATCGAACAGACAAGGGTAATTATCAGCAATTGAGAGCCAGAATTTTGTTAATTATTTACGATTGAAACTATTTTTAGTGACGAATCTTCTGATAAATCAATGACTTTTTCAGTTGCTTTTGTTGACATTTGTTGGTAAGTATAATGCTTTTATGTTAAAACAATTAACGATTTAGTAGGTAGAGTTAGGAAACTAATTCATATCTTTATAACACTGCATAACATATTGTCCATTGTAGATACTAAAAGTATATACTATGGTTTGTGCAACTCTGTTTTGGCCTACGGTTGTATTTGCTGGGGAGGAGCTGCCAAGACTATTCTTAATCCCTTGATTAAGGTACATTAATCAATATTAAGGATAATATTGCGAAAACCGTACAATCATCCAAGTGAAAGCCTTTTCAAATCCTTAGACGTCCTTGGCTTAAGGCATATCTACATAAGAAAAGTAATACTCGACATTCACAAAAATAGGAGCACTCAAGAGATTGTGAGTCATGCGCACTCAACCAGGAGTACAGTAAGAAACGATTTGGTGATTCCAATAGCACGTACAGCGCTATTTCAAAAGTAATTTCTATATAACGGACGTAAACTAAACAATCAGTAATCAAACTAATATTTCTGGCTTGCCGACCCTTCATATACTGAGCCTACTCCTAGTACAAGCAGAATTTGCCAGAGAGTTTTTTGTGGCATTTTTGTAAAAATGTATGTATAAACTAATAAATAAATAAATAGATAAGTCGTCTTGAAATGGATAACAAATCCAACGCATCAAATCAAAACTTTTCATCTCTTTTCATTTATTGACAGTGATAAATGACTGGAATTACTCAGTACGTTCATCTAAGACTGCACTTGGTTTTCAATAATAAAAGTTTTAAGTGTTTCAAAACAATCATACAGTCCATTCTCAATACAACGTTTCCACAACAAAAGCTTTTTCATGAAAGCTCAAATTCGAAGTCTAAGATAAACTTACAATATTTCTTTGTATTTTCTGATGCCGTGTGTATTTTCCTCAGATAAATAATGCGCAACAGCTATAGAGACGCTAATTTCGCTCTATTGCACAGAACAAGAGCGAGCAAGAGCAAATATTTTGTTTAGTTTTTGGTTTACCAACAAACGAGTAACGGACGGTGTTGTCACTGCGCTTGCCCGTCCCATTGTCTGCTGTAAACTACAGCTAACTTCGTGTATAATAATCCTAGCCTAGAATGATTTAGGTCCATATGGGTGGCTCTATAGCGGTAGCTCCTTATAAGTCTGAAGTTTTTTCACAATAAAAACTTAAAATGTTTATTTGAAAGTTTGAGAGCCGGTGTCAAGTAATCACTGTGTGACGTCGTATTTGCGGTGGGTTTTGGCTTTTCCTGCCATTCCCAAAACTGGGGACTCATGTGAACTTTTACAAGCCGAGATTCTACAAACCTTATGCGTTATTACATATTTTACCACGCTCCTATTTTACATACCACCAATACAGTTATGTGTGTGTGATTTGTAAAACTAGAACCATAGACGAGTGTTGGAAAAAACAGAAATTCCTTTCTCACAGTAAAGTAACAAATAAAGAATAATGTTGCAAACAAACGAACCATCACGCCCTTTTCCCATATGGATAGGCAGAGAGGATAGAACACCATATCACTCAGTCTTTGCACACAGACCTTGTTTACTCCACATTCATACATTTTCTCATGCAAGCTCGCCGATTATTCCTACTCTTGACATGTCCGGCTTTAAGAATTTGTTAGATTTGATGGTGCTTTATCTTTCTCGGCTACTCTCGTTTTCTGCACCCATCCACATTCGTATCGTAGATACTTTCAGTCATCGTTTCGTTTTCCATTCGCTCTACAAGTCCAAACCAACACAGCACCGCTTTCTTGATTTTGTCGGAAATGCTTGCCTTAAATAGTGAACGGATCTCGACATTTGTGCACCGATCATACATCGTTTTACCACACATTCACCTGAGAAATCGCATTTTGACAGCATTCAACTTAATTCCATAATATTTTTTTGCAATTTCGTATTAATAATAAACTGCTAGTTTTGCCTCCTGTGACAAACATTTGTTTGCTAAGGTAGATTTCAGTGCATTGTTTACCCTATTCTCGGCACTCACTCTTCATTCGATATCTTTCCATCCATAGTAAACATACTTTCCAAATTCCTAAATTTTTCTACCTGATTCAAAATATCTCAATTCACAAATATCTCATATGTAGTTATACTTTTATATCTTCGTCATACATACGATATTAGAAATAAAAAAAAAAAAAATATTATCGATGCGGAGAATAACAGTTTTGAAATTCATTGTTATAGGGGTTTAAAATTATTCAATGAGTTACTCGAGGAAATAAAAGAAATAAGGACTTGATATATTTTGATTCAATATCAAAAAAATATGTTTTGATATATTATATAATGTTATTATGTCGTCTTTTAAATTATTTACTCCTGCAGAACAGTTTATTATTTTATTTTTGTTTATTGTTTTTATTATGTATTCGAATTTATAAACGAAAGTTTTCGAAACTATTTCAAACATCATAAACTTTTCTGCTCACACAAATTTAAAACTTACATTTAATCATGAAATTCACAACTATAATACACGACATGCAAAAAATCTTCACATTTCTAAATTTTGTTCCACGAAGTTCGGCAAAAGGTCTCTGGAATACATTGGTCGTATACAATTTAATAAACTGCCTGATGACCTTAAAAATGAAATGTCGAGTGGTAAATCTCAAAGACCAGAAATGAAGACCTATTTCTTGAATCTTTTTGAAAGTGATAGTTTTTAGCTCAGTTTCTGTGAATAGTCTATATATTGTGTTTTAGGTTTAAATGTTTTTCTTTTCTTTTTTTAATATTAAGTTCACAGAATGTTTAAATGTTTTTATTTTCTTTTTTAATATTAATTTCACAGAATGTTTAAATGTTTTTCTTTTCTTTTTTAATATTAAGTTCACAGATTGTTTGAATGTTTTTATTTTCTTCTTTAATATTAAGTTCACAGATTGTTTAAATGTTTTCTTTCCTTTTTTAATATTAAGTTCATAGATTGTTAAAATTTGTTTAAATTTTTATTGTTTAAATGTATACTATGTATTGTTACAAGAAATGTACTATTTTTTTTATGTACCGTCCCAAATGAGTTTTCTCGTACAACTCCTGGGAATATAATATCATTATATTCATGTCTTATATGTTTTATTAATAAATAAAAAAAAAAAAAAAAAAAAAATAATCTAAATTGCGACAAACTGATGAATAATATGTTTAAATAAATAAAAAATAAATGAACAAAAACCTAAAATTAAACTAAGAATTTTAACAATATTGCATTTTTATAAAAAAGGTAAGTGAATATCTAAACGCATGAAAAGTTTGTAAAAGGTCAGTCTCGTGGTGTAGTCGGCAGCGCGTTCGCCTACTATGCAAGAGGTCTCGGGTTTGATACCCGACATGGTTGAAATGAAATATTTAAAAAATGTGTTTTACACTAGAGTATTTCATAGTCCCTGGACTAGTACCTGAAGCGTAAGACTGATCATCTTACCTTCATGTAACTAAAATGATCAAGATACGCTGCGATTGGTGTACCAATGCAGTGCCCTATGCACTATTAGGCACGGAAAGGGAATGATAAGATATTATACTAAATAATTTTTTACCAGAGTCGAGGAAAAGCGGGAGTGTTGTCAAGTTGGGGAAGGTGTTGACCTCGCTCTTTCATGACATTGGTCGTAGGGAGTCAGAAAGGTTGATGCATGCCGCAAATTGGAGATTCTTACTGGATATTAAAAATAATACAAGAAAATAAATAATGATAAAAAAAAATATAAATTCAAATTGCAATCAAGAAGTTTCGCATTATATTAAATAAATTGTCTTTGTTTTATAAATTCATGTATGTTTATGCGCATCAGTATATGTACATGTGTGTGTATATATATATATATATATATATATATATATATATATATATATATATGTATGTGTATATATGTAAAGTTGTGTATGTGTATGTATGTGTATGTGTATGTATGAAAATGTGTATACGAGTAAGTTAATATTTTTTTAGTATGTTCTTATTATTAACTTGTAAACCATTATCATGTATGAAAATGTAATTGCCTAGCTTGGAACAGGGTATGCACCCTTGTTAGCTGGTCAAAGTGAACATACAATTGTATTTAAGATAGAATGTATAAATACATAAATAAATAATCAACCAAATAGAGCATAAATAAGAACAAGAAAAGTTTTATACTACAGCCAGCCAAATTAATTTCTAATAAATATTCCTTTTTCTTTTATAATACCTGCATTCAGAAATGGTAACATGTCTGTGACAGTTTCCACTCAAATCGATGAAGTCATTACACCCAGAGGCATCCCGCCTGATTGAAATTCGAATATTATTTGAGAAAAAATAGCGTATAATACATTTTTGAAAGTGTCGAATCACGACCGTATTGTGGCCATCGATAGACAAAAAGTATTTAGTGTCCATGACTTCAGAGGTGTAATTTTACAGTAAGTATTATCATATTGCTTTTACACACGGTACCACGCAAACCGTGGGTTACTGTAATATAATACTAAAAATCTACTAGTTATCATCATCCAAATTTTATATTTTATGCAAGGGAAGCGATTTGCTGATGAATGTCGATAAATCGAATGTCGTGGTTTTTATTTTTTTATTTATTTATGTATGCTTTATTAAGTTAGTTCATAACATTTTAAGAAATAATATAAACTTTTAATAATATTACAATTTTTTTATCAAAATTTCTCAATTACATATTTTTTCAAATTAATTTTAAATATTTCAATTTTATCTATTTCTTTTATTTCTTCAGGTAACTCATTGTACAGTTTTAATCCCTTGTACAATGAGTTTTGAGATTCTGTTTTTTTCCTCATTGGTAATCTTATCTTTTTATTATCCCTTGTTTCGTATGTATGACATTGTTGGTTAAATTTTATAATTGTTTTTATTTTATTCATCCCCTTAATTATTTTATGTATGAAAATTTTGAAAGAAATGGAAGTATGACTTAATGTGAAATCACTGTGAATGGAGTTATACTAAAATAGGTAGAGAAATTTGTGTACCTGGGAAGTATGTTTACTAGGAGTGGAATGACTGAGAAAGATATTGAAAGGAGGCCGAGTGCCGGGAACAGAGTGAACGGTCCACTTAAATCAACTTTGGCAAATAAATGTTTGTCGCAACAGCAAAATTAGCAGTTCACAATGGATCGCTGGTCTCGACCTCGATGCATGGAAGCAAAGTATGGACTTGGAAAAACAGGGATGAAAGTAGGCTGAATGCTGTCGACATGATATCTCTCAGGCGAATGTGGGGTAAAAATATGTACGATAGACGAACAAATGTTGAGATCCGTACATTATGTAAGGCTGAGATAAGCACTATCGACAAAATCAAGAAAGGAGCTCTGCGTTGATTTGGTCATGTAGAGCGAATGGACAGCGAAAGAACGGCTAAAATATTTACGATGTGAAAGTTGATGGATGCAGAAATAGAGGAAGACCTAGAAAGATATTAATGATCAAATCCTGCAAATACTTGAAGATGGACATGTTAAAATCGGAATAATCGGCGCGCGTGCTTAACAAGATGTATGAATGTAGAGAAAGCGAGATCTGTATGAAAAGAAAGAGTAATGTGGCGTTCTATCCTCTCTGCCTACCCTTACAGAGAAACGGCGTGATGTTTTGTTTTTGCAGATTTTATAAATGTAAACATATTACAACAGTGACGGAGAACATTTTAGAGAAGGAAATATAGAAGTCTAGGCATCTACAGAGCTTATAACCTGTCATTGGCTGGTTTATGTGGCCATTTTACATACTGGGTAACATTCACCATTTTGCCTATATTTAAACATATGTATTTCTTAATTTCTTTCATCTGTTGATATTTGTAAAGTTAAACAGCTGAAACCGTTATTGATGTGTTTAAGATTCATCTGATTGAATTATTTCACTCACAAAGCCTGAAAACATTTTTTAATTTTAATACTTTCTTTATTCTTCTTAGACCAGGTGGATTCATCAAAAATATTTTGAGTTGGTTCAAATTTTTTGTAGACAGGAACTAGATTCAACCCCCAGGAAGCTATTAATTTTAACCTATTACAACAGATATGGAGAACATTTTAGAGAACGTAATATAGAATTCTAGACATCTGCAGGGCTTATGACCTGTCATTGGCTGGTTTAAGTGGTCACTGTGTGTGTAACATTCACCATTCTGCTATATTTGTACATAAATATTCCTAAAATGTACTTCTCTAAAATATTCTCCATCTCTGGTCCTGTTGTAATATGTAAATATTAATAGCTCCCTTGGGGGTTGAATCCAGTTCTTGTCTACAAAAATTTGGGAAAACTAAAAACATTATTTGTAAATGTTGTTGAAAAAACTATTAAAATCTGTTTTTTTTTCAACTATATTATGTACTTGTTTCAAATGGTGTTTGAGTAGAACATAAATAAAAAAGGAATTCTTTTGTAAAATTAACACACGACAATGAAGAAAGATAGTATTTTAGAGAAGTCTGAAATAACAAGATTGGCTTTTTATACATTTACAGGGCTGATGATGCGTCATTCTCTGGTTTAAGTGACCAATATCCACACGTACCTATGTATGATTATCCGTATTTCTTAAATTCTTCAAACTGTTGTATTTTGTGAAAGAGCTAAATCTTTTATATAATAAGATTCATCTGACAAAATTATTTCACCACGTACTATGCAATGCCTGACAACATTTTTATTTTTTTATATTTCTTATTGAACCAATTAGTTTAATAAAAAATATGTTGAGTTTGTTCAATTTTACTGTGTGAAAAAAAAATCTCATTTAAAATGCTTATTTTTTTATTTATTCAATAACATTCCATTGAACATAAATATGATAAAATACTAAATATACCCATTAGATTCCTTTATAACAATGACAAATAATAATTATTAAAATAATCATACATCTTAAATTATAAAAAAAATATAAATACGAAAATAAAAACGTTTTTCTTATGAATTGTTGGTAAAAATATAATATGAATAGAATAAATATACAAAAAAAATTCTCAAACCATCTATACCGATCTGATTTTCCTAATATTGCTTCCTTATATCCAAATAAAAACACCCAAAATTAAAATGCGCGCAACTCCATAAAAATACATTTGACAAATTTGGTAAAAAGCCGCTTATCTGGTACAATTGTCTGCTCGGTGAAATAAGAGATAAAAGCACCCACCAAGCGTCAACCACAACCATAAAACAAGATACTTCAATAGGAATCTGATAAGTGAAGGGGTCAACACTGTTCTGGCATCGAGACAACACTGTTACGTTGGCAAGAAAGTCCATTACTTTTTGCCAGAATCGTGGAAAAGCGGGAGTGTTGTCAAGTTGTGGAAGGTGTTGACCTCGCTCTTTCATGACATTGGTCGTAGGGAGTCAGAAAGGTTGATGCATGCCATGGATCAAAGATTCTTACTGGATATTAAAAATTAAATACGAAAATAAAGAATAATTTAAAAAAATATGTATGCAAATTGCAATCATGAAGTTTCGCATTATATTTTAAAAAATGTCTATGTTTTATGAATGTATGTATATGTATGCGCATGAGTGTATGTGTATGAATATATGTTAATATGTGTATATGTATATTTGTGTATATATATGTGCTTATATGTGAATGTATGTATATATGTATATGTGTGTATGTATATGTATCAAAATGTTTAGACGAGTAAGTTTATATTTTATTGGTCTGTGCTTTTTATTAACTTGTCTACTGTTATCATGTATTAAAATGTAATTGCATAGCTTGGAACGGGGTACGTACCCTTGTTAGCTTGGAAAAGTAAACATTACATTGTTTTATGATAAAATGTATAAATAAGTAAAATAAAAATTAAAAAATATTTCCCGTCCATAATTCCTCCTTTTTGACGAACTCATAATAACGTCCATGCGACTCGACTCGACTGTGGAACTACGGAATGATCTCCCATCCACTATCAAATGTTTTTCTAGGGCTACTCTATTTAGATCACGTCCGAAGACACATTTAGGTACTATCGTGTATTCAGTGGTACTATCCCTTCAAAATAATTTTAAACAAGTAATCAATTTATTGTTTTATCATCATCATTGTAAGCCTTCACTAGTTTAGTGCTAAACAGGCATTTCTTCCCGATTTCCACAGTTCTCTGTTATCGACACATTGTATTTATTACCAGTTTTGCGTATACAGCAATAACGTTCTACAGTTTACTTTCTAATAACGTAAAATATATATGCACTTAAAAAAACCTTAAAGAAACTTTTCTTTCAGCCCATGAGGCGAGTGATATGTGATGTTATTTCATCGACCTTTAAAATTGTCATATCATATCCCTTCATACCGGCACTTTTGCTGTACAAACAAAATACATAATGTAATTTTATTTAAATTATCTATTTACAAATCTTGATGGAATTCCATTGTAATGATGTTATAACTTATATTTACATATAAGTTATTAATTTAAAAATACTTGGTACACTTCCAATTATTTATTTTGACCAATTGCACATTGTAATAAAACAATGAATGTTTTTCATATAATAGAATCTTCTCCTTAAGTACACCGCCAACACATGTTTCAATAATTTGTCTCACTCTGTTCCATTGAAATATTGCGTATTGTATCTTTTTCAACTTATTTTTAAATGTACCTACACTTAAGATAATATTTAGTTTTATATAAATTATCCTTAGAGGGTGAAAACGCTAATTGGTCAAAATAAATAAGTGGAAATGTACCAAGTAGGTATTTTTTATATGAATAACTTATACGTAAATATACGATACGACACGGCACGACACTCTCCGATTCCGCGTTTACATTCCTTAGCCAACAAATTTACTTGTGATATAGACATTTTTAATACGACAATCATCCATTTTAAAACGTTTTTAAATGCACTGTTTGAAACTAATTTTTAATGTCGTAATAAAACTTTCTCTTTCATACAATTATTTCTCTTTATTGATGTGTATTATAATTTTATATTATCTTTTTCTGAAATTAACATATCAAATATTTTTGTGCACCAGATATGATGTTATTATCTTATATATACTTACTGTTAACTAATTTTTATTATTTGTTTTTAACAATAATTTGTTAATACCATTTTTTTATACGTATATATTTTTTTGTTTTAATTCTTTACAAGTTATTTACAATTTGCTTTTTAATTCAATTACTTTTCTTTTATCCATATCCATATTTTTTTTTCTTTTTTACTATGTAAAGTTTCACTTTTCATTTTCCATAGCAGTATGCTTTTTATTGTTTCTACATGTAAACAAAAAATCTTTCAAATTATAACTTACTATGTTTGTATTTACCTGTATATTTTTTGTAAATGCCCCTTGGGCGTATTGTAAAATTAAATAAATAAAAATAAACAAATAAGTTATTACTTGTTTATTTCATTGTTTGTTTATCAAATAATATAATTTTATATGTAATTTAATATGTAAAGTAAAACGATGTATTTTGTCATTAATAAATCAATAAAGTCTGTACCCTTAATATTGTCACATCTTGTTTGTGGCCTGCCTGGATTTCTGAAGCTGGTTCTTGGTCACCATTTCAGAGCCCGTTTGGATCATCAATCATATGTTATTCTTATAATATGGCTAGCCCAGATCTAGTTGATAGTAAAATACAAATAAGCCTCAGTTAAGTGTGACTATCGCTTTATATTTCGGTTTAAAAAATTTAGACATAGTTTTTCTTATAAAAAATACGATTTCTCTATGTAATTAATAGAGTGACGTTAAGTTAGTGGCACCGTGTATTTTATCCAAATATGACAATGAGAGTGTGGAGAGTTATTGTGGTGGTGTTTGAGGTAGGTCTGGTCAAAGCGAATCAATCTTTTGTGTTTAAATAATATAATGGTGTTGAAAAGCAGTAGCCAGTTGCCATACTTCCAACAATGGAGCTGAGACAGTACTGATTGCCGATAATAATGATCCGCGAGCATTCTATTTTACGGGCATTTTCAGTGATTGGACAGAGACGTTAATGACTGAACCGAAGCATTACGAAAATTGCACATTTGTTTATTTTTATGCATTAAGAAGATTCATCTTCAAAAACATGTTCACTCCACTGCATACTTTGTCTGGTTCCAGCTCTGGATAAAAATAATGTTTAACCCAATTTAACCAGATGGATCAATAGACGTTTTTGCTTTTTAACTTCACAAAAGACAATGAATGCAATTATAAAATAAATAATATCGCATTTAGTTCGTATTAGGTGATATTTTTTATTTTTTAATTTATTTACAATTTTAAAAAACCCGTTAGGGTTACATTAGAAATTTAATATTGTCTAGTCATTTTATGTCTCGTCTAGTCCAGTTAGTTCAGTCATCATGTGCTTTTTCAGATTGATTTTAAATTTGTCTCCATTAAAAGTTTTCAAGTAGTAAGGTAGGTTATTGTAGTGTTTAAGTCCATTATGTAGTATTTTTGACTTTATTTATTTTGTCCTGTGTTTGTCTTTGCTTTTTCAATATGATAGTGTTTTTGTTGTCTGGTGTTATATTTGTGTATGTCAGCATTTTTGACTAATATTATGTCGTCGTCTTGTATGTTTCCCAGTGTTATTTTGTGCACAATTTTGAAGGTCTCAATTTTAGTCAAGTAGTTTATGTCAAACTGGTGTGTTTTTTTGTACAGTTCAGTCGTAGAGGTCAGGTAGGGTAGGTTGTATGTTAGTTTAAGAATTTTATTTTGTTGTCTTTGTATTCTTGTTATGTCTGTCTTGTTACCAGTTTCCCAGAAGGCGATCATGTAACTCAATTTACTTTTGACATAGGCTTCGTACATCATAATTTTTTCCTTTCTTGATATAAAATCTTTAATTTTGTAGAAGAGGCTATGTAGTGATGCCATTACTTTAGTGAGTCCGTCTATGTGTTTTGTCCATTTTAATTATTAATATACATACATAGATACATATTTGTTAGATCAAAGAATATTTTAAGAACTAGTAATGACTTATAATTTAATTGAAGAAACTTTATTACGATATGGGATTGTTGAATGGGGTGGTGTATATTCCAGTATACAATAGGGGCAAATTGTCCAAATAAACGATTATGCACAGTTTACCATTATATTTGATTTCCGATAATAATGTTTTACAGCAACTATGTTTATGGAAAAATAATTAAAATAATTGTTTTTTTATTTTAAATCCCCTCCACCGTTTATATTTTCGTACAAAAAAACATATCTTGAAAGTGCGCCCAGAGCCCAGCCCGTTACCTCAGCTTATTTTCCCATACAAAAAAAGTACACGACATTTTACGTCTTTAATCCAGTCGTGGTTTTTAAGAACTAAAACAAGCTTTTACAAATATTATTTGAAGATTCTCTGTTTGGAAACTAGTATTTTGAACATTATTCCCAAAGGACTATTTTGCTTTAATAGGATACCGTTGACATATTATGTATCACATAGGCCACGTGGCTTTCGAAGTGCCCGTTTTTGGCATTATTTATTTCAAGAGGAATCAGCCAGTGCTCAGTTTTGACATATCAATCCTTATGGACATAACTACTGAATGTCACTGTGGTATTTTTTAATAAACTTTTGTACAATTGTATTAAAACAATGTTGAATAAAGCTACGTATATCGAGAATTGAATAACAACTAAATGTTTTTAAATATTTGTATATAACCACTTACCGTAAGTGGTTATATACCGGTATATACTGGTTATATACCGGTTATATACCGGTATATAACCACTTACCGTAAGTTGTTATATACCGGTAAGTGGTTATATACAAATATTGAATAACATTTAGTTAAATGTTTGACCACAAAGTTAATGCTTTAAATACTAATAATATTTTAATAATAACTGTTGTTTCAGTTGATTTTTACAAAACCATTGAAATAAATGCCATTTTTATTTCAATTACTTTTGTACTCAGATATAAGTACAAATGAATGATTGTTTTTAGTACATTATCCATTAAAAAAATCTCCGCTTGCTACTGGTATACAAACGTTTTGAAAAAAGTACAAAGATTAATTATCAAAGTAACATTAAAAAAAACCCTCAACATTCAATGCGGAAAATTTATTTAAATTATTTGCAGTTCAAAGTTTATACATATTTACAATATAAATTATATTTAACGAATTTAAAAAGATAAAAAATACATGAATTTGGGAGAAATGAGTCAATCAGATACCAAAATAAAATAGGAATTCCTCAATTTCACACAATTCACCTTGAAAATAATTTTGTTTTCAAAGGAATATAATATTATAATAATCTCCATAATGATCATAAAACTATTTTATCATTAAATAAATTCAAACTAGATTAAAAAATGATTTTGAACCCGAGTAAAACATCATTCAGGTACTAAAAATACTACCATATTTCAGAGTCATAGAATTCAAAAGTGAAATTAGGAATTATGTTAAAAAATACAGAAATTTGAATATTGAAGGTAATACTTGTAGATTTAGAAACGCAAAACCAGAATTAAACATATTATTAATGAGTTGGCAACTTGGAATTTAAAAAAAATCTGAGCGGTATGTTAAAATGCATATAAATATCTTATTCATTATTTTATTAAAAAAATAACATTACCGTAATATCAAATGTGTTCTATGCTCTATTGTGTAAAATAGATTAACATATTGGTATTAAAGATTAGGATCAAAATGCAATCAAAACTCGGGCAGCCGTATTTCAAGATTTTGTTACAAAAAACACGTATTGCAAAGTGGATGCATTTTTAATCAAAACATTCTCTTCGTGAAATAAATTCGAACTCCAATCGAAATTGCATAACTTCCTGAGGTGGAAAAGGATCAAATAATTAAAACCTTATTATTCGATTTCAAAAAATAAATAATTGTCTTTTATTCTATCCGGATTACACAAAAAGTAGAATAAATTATGCAATAATTACATATTGATTGTAATGTACTTGCAGTTTTTCTTTTGGGGTTTTAACAATGATATAATGCCTTAGGAGAAGAAGGGAATGCATATTAATTATTATGCACACGGCTACTGGTGGATTATTCATATTATCAAACGGTTAACCAGTGATGACTTGCGATATTTTTCGATTAAGAGAGGAAAAAAATAAGTCTAGATCGCTCCATGTCCAATCTCCACGGGCAACCTGATACTACACCTCATGCATAAGGGAAAAAGAAATACAAAAACATTACCCAACTAAATAGCTACCAGCTCTTGTGATCAAAGGCACTGCTTCGTAAAATGGTAAGAAGGTAGTGATGTAAAATCATTTTTCATTAAATAATTATTTGTTATCCCGCAGTTTATTAAAATGCGTCGATTCGTAACGCAGTACGTGTGAACTGCAAAACGCACAAACGTTTAAAGTATATAAGAGCTTCCGACAAGCAAAAAACTACCCACGACATGTAAAAAAACTATTCTATCAAATTTCGGATATATCGCGAGGAATAACGAGCTGTGTCTCGAATAGCTGGTGGTAACTGAGACAGTTGAGGGTGAGAAAAGAAGAAGACGATGTCTTCCAAGATTTGCTGACCAAATAACAAGGCCCACATTTAACGCTGACTTCAAATTGGCTGAAAACTACAAGGAACGAAAGAGTATCATATTTATTTACTACATATACATTATATATACATATAAGTGCGGGCATATTGCATTAAGGCAATTTCTTCCTACCTTCTTAAACTGTTCAGTTTGAGAAAACTATAAATACTTTTTTTTCTTTTTTTTTTGCACCACAACAGGCCAGGAGGCCCGGCCCAATTACAGCGGTGAATTACATTACAGAACAACCAGGCCTGAAAAAAAATACATTTTTTATTTTTTGTGTTCTCACCGGGAATCGAACCCGGAACCTTCCGTGCGCGAGTCAAGCGTCTTGACCACTACACTACGGAGGCCACCATGGACATATTAAATCTTTCAATTATATACAAAAATTAAAAGTTAAGATTAATAAAAATAAATGTATATAAAAAAAAATTACTATACGATGAAGAGAGGAGAGGGGATGGAAAGGAAAGAAGAAGGATAAAAGAACAGTTTAAATATTTAGATAGTGACATTTCAATCTTGACTTAAATGTAAATAAAGAAGGGGTCTCTAATATTAATGGGTAGATTATTCCACAATCGAGCGGCTACTACTGTGAAAGAGGAGGCAAAAAAATTAGAGCGATGACAGCGTATTAAAAGGGTTCTCTCGTTACTAGAACGAAGAGATAGTCCGTGTTGTGAAAGAGGTTGGATGAGCTCTCTCAGATAAACAGGCGAAGTGGGATTATTTAAAATATTGTGAAGAAGTGATAGAATGTGAATGTTTCTTCTTCGCCTGGCACTGGCATACACTTAGTGCCTGATATTTCTGGAGACCAAGGCATAAGAAGTATTTAAGAATAATTAAATAATGTGTTCAAAATCAAAATACTAGATTAACGTTAATATTGAGACTAATGAATCCGGTTGTAGTCGCGCGGCTAGTGTTGCGTACTCACGGATCAAAAGTCTGAGGTTTGAATCTTATTTTGTCACAAATTCACAAGATTAAATATTTAGGAAACTCGTGAAAACGCAAATATTTCATTAAAAAAATCAAGATAAAACAGTCAGTAACTAAATTTGTTGCAACAGAAAGGAAAAACATTAATAAATATGGAAATCTAAGCATTTACAGGGCTTATGATCTTTCATTGGCTGGTTTAAGTGGCGACTTAACACACCGTGTAACATTCACCGTTCTGCCTACGTTTCAACATCAACATTTCCTCAACGTTGACTTTTGTGAAGTAAAAGAGCTGAAACCTTTATCATGCGGGTAAGATTCATCCGGCTGAATCAATTCACCTACGAGGCAACCCCTGAAAACCATTTTCCAATTTTTATATATCTTCTTTTACCAGTTAGTCAATTCAAATATGTTATAAGTATCTTCAAATGTTTGCAGACTAGCCAGATTTCCTCACTTGGGAGTTATTTAGATCTAAATTTGTTGCAACAGAGAGAGAAAACAGTTTTGAGAACGGAATATGGAAACCTACGAGTACTTAAATAATAAAGTAAATTCATACGATTTATAACTAAGCACTAACTTTAACGTAATACATTGTGATTTTGTTTTATTTTTATATTGTAAGAGTATATTAATATCATTATAAAATGCCCCTTTGGCGTAATAGCTTAGACGCTTGCCTCATGCACGGAGGGTTTGGGGTTCGATTCTCGGTGTGATCTCAAAAATAAAATGTGGTTTTTCCCAAGCCTGTTTATTTCTTATTTAACAGTTATTGTAATTTAGCCCCCTGGGCTGTTGTGGTGCAAATAAAAATCATGAAAAAAAGTTATTCAGTAAACACGGTTTTTCAGGCCATACCACGAAGCTTCGGAGGAATTTTTTTATTCTGTACAGTAAAAAAAACATAATTATTTTTTTGGAAAACCGAATTTAAAAAACTAAAATCTTGTCTGCATGTATTTGTTTACTTTAATTTTTAACCAGTCTGACGATGTCAGTCACGACGAAACCCGGTCACTGGTAAAAATAAAACATTAATTTGGAATAAAACTACAAACGTATTTTTATTATTATAATTAAAATGCAGTTCCACCAAAAATGTCAATAGAAAAACTAAATCTATTAATTTTTAATCGTAGTACAGAAGGCATAACTGCTGCCTATTATTGTTTCTAAACTTTATTATGTATTTTATAAAAAACGTTGTATTGTTAAAGTCCTCTGGGCTGTTGTACATATAAAAACATAAATAAGATAGTAAAATAAAAAGACAGGTATGTAATATATGAGGGAGTTTGTTTGAAACGGAATATGCGAGAAGGGGAAATAAAATAAACTTTGATATTATAATTAAAAAGTTCGGATACCTGAATGAAATATATCTTTTTTGGTGATAAACGGCCAGGTTTGTGAGTCTATGATTGAATGTCATGTACATAATATACAGCGTAGTCAAGTTTCGTGACAAATGAGTTCGTTGAACTGTTTCGGAAGTGTTAACTCCCTGAACATAATATCACGACTTTGAGGTAAAAAAGATGTGATTATTGAAGCGGCATTGACTATGTACAAATCTATTGAAAAGGAAAAAGTCGGGAGATATTATGCGCTGTGAATAGATTCGGGAGTTGAAAGTTTAATTTCTCTAACTGCTTTTGA
Organism: Micrasema longulum; assembly: GCF_059751315.1. Taxonomy (NCBI): domain Eukaryota; kingdom Metazoa; phylum Arthropoda; class Insecta; order Trichoptera; family Brachycentridae; genus Micrasema; species Micrasema longulum. Next base: position 58,288 of record NW_028279270.1, read on the forward strand.
AAAAAAACATTAAAAAAAAACAATAACCGTGATATTTATTAAATGATTTTTGATTGAAGATACTAATGTCTGTTCATGGCGAAAAAGTGGAAAAATATGCTATCACGATGTTTACAAATTGATTTCAACACAGCCGTTTTTAAACTCACGAACAACTCAAATAAAACCAACAAAATCTTTTTGTTTCTTATGAATAAAATTAGTAGTGAAAATATCAAAGTTATCGATACAGCTACGAAATTGGTTACCGATTGTTCTGAATTCGTGGATTTATTTTGTCCTCGTCTTTTGTGTATGATTCATCATCTCAAAATTTAAATTGTTATAAATTAAATATAAATTTATATGTTAAGAATATTTTGACAAAAACAAAAAGAAATCACGTCACAAGTTATTCTAAATCAACCAATGATTGTGTTCTGATAGATTTCCGGTTTTCGGGAAGCCGATCTACCAATCGGGATAACTCGCCGCAGGGAACTAGTGACGTCACGCACGGAGAAATATAAAATATGAAACTTGAAAAAGTCTCAACGATGATAATGCGAAACGTAATTTTTTAATTATTTTTTTAGTCTACTACCAAATTACAAAAATATTAAAAAACATTGAACTTCCTTATTACGGATGTTTTTTAGTAGAAGAGTTTGTACAAACACGTGTTCATAAAAATGCTTTTGCTATGCACACTATATCATGAGAAATATGGGTAATTTTCAACTCGGTCTGGAGGTACCACAGGGCTCAAATTTAGGGCCGCTTCTTTTTTATTCATATATTAATGATATAGGTAAATGTATATGATTTTTCCAATTTCGACTTCTTGCTGATGATCTTAAATGATATTTCATTCGTAAATGACCGTGAAATGAAATTCTTTACTAAAGTAAGGATAATAAACAAGATTTTAATATTGTCCAGTGTAATGTTTCAGTAGAAGTTATCATACTTGGTATTATAACAATAAGATGGCTGATGTTCCTTTGAAGCATAGCCCGGAAACCAAGGACCTGAGAGTGATCTTTGATACTTAACTAACGTTTAATAGTCACATTATCAATGTAAATTGTTCTGCCTTTGAGATGTTGAGATTTGTAGTACATAATAAACTCTAAGCAATTTTTAATACTAGCAACCTTTTGTATAAAACTTTAGTTTGAAGCATTCTGGAGAGTGATGCAGTGGTTTGGTGATCTGAATAAACCACTTATTTACTTATGGTGGAGAAAATATAGAAAAAGTTCCTTCGTTACCTGTACATGAGAGAGTATGGATACTACCCATTGCATTACCCACCACCAATTATAGTTCCCTTTAGATATGCTTGGCATCACAAATTTGCACGCCAGAAGGAGCATTGCCTTGCGTATGATGGCTTTTGAACGTTTGAATTGGTTAATTTATGTTTCCAACATTTTGGAGCGCCACATAATACTCGTTTGTAATGTGTCTATTTAACCACCTAAAATAAAAGGACTGTATTTTTTTTCAAGGTGTAAAAATAAGTATCCTATTTACTTCAAAGCTTTCCGGCAAACATGCGACATTTATGCCAAAAAAAAAAATGTAAATCTGTCCCTCCGTTGAGACGTGAAGGAACACAAACAAACAAACAAACACTTTTTTTGCATTTACGTTATTAGTTTTCGTAATTACATGTCGTACCATCAACATTGGACATACTCAAACATTGTTGAATGAACTAACTGGTAAAAGAAAAAGTATAAAAAATGGAAAATTGTTTTCAGGCGCTGCCTAGTAGGTGATTTGGTTCAGCTGGATGAATCTCACCCACGTGATAAAAGTTTCAGCTCTTTTACTTCACAAAAGTCAACAGATGGAAGAGTTGAGGAAATGTGGATGTTCAAACATGGGCAGAATGGTAAATGTTACACAGTGAGTTAAAGGACCACTTAAACCAGCCAATGACAGATCACAAGCCCTGTAAATGCACAGACTTCCATGTTCTCTTCTCAAAAATGTTTTCCCCCTCTCTTGAAATGAATTTAAATATGTTTTACCATATTTATATGCAATAAACTTATTAATAATTTAAAATAAAATGGTTCACGCTCAGACGCTAAAGTCTTTATGGGCATTTTTTCCAATTTATGTTTTAGCTTAATTTTAAGATATATTGAAAAAAAGTGTTATTTGTAATTAAAATTCTATGTAAATATATGTGCGGAAAAATAAAAAAATCAAAATCAAAAATCAAAAGTAAAAATTTACACCCGGAATTCAATTTAAGCCTAGTATAGCAAAACACGCCTTTTTAATTTGAAAATATAGGAGAGACGCATCAAGTCTTGTATTATTCGTAGACTTATGCCATAACCACAGAAGAATACAAAATTAAAAAAAAAAAACATTAATAATAATCATTTAATTAAGGCCTGTTATAGCAAAACACGCCTTTTTAGTTTTAAAATGTGGGAGAGATGTATCAATTCTTATATTATTCGTAGATTTATGCCATAACCACAGAAGAGTGCAAAATTAAAAAAAAAAAAAACACTCGGAATAATCATTCAATTTAGGCCTGTTATAGCAAAACACGCCTTTTTAGTTTTAAAATGTCGGAGAGATGTATAAATTTTTGTATTCTGCGTAGACTAATGCCAAAGCCACAGAAGAGTAAAAAATTAAAAAAAAAAAAAAAACATTCGGAATAATCATTCAATTTAGGCCTGTTATAGCAAAACACGCCTTTTTAGTTTTAAAATGTCGGAGAGATGTATAAATTTTTGTATTCTACGTAGACTTATGCCAAAGCCACAGAAGAGTAAAAAAAAGTGAAATATCGACAAGTTTCTCTAGTCCACTGGGATGGAGAAACAATAAATTTGTCACGTAACGCGTGTCCAATGCTATGTATTGGAAAGCTGACGTATATGTACAAGTGCGGGAACGTAGTTGGCAGAGCCAGTTTGAGCACTAATAACTATTGTACCTGCAAAGAGTACTTACATACTCGTACTTTGTTCACGATGCCAGGTCTCCGTGCTACATAAATAGTTTTTGGCGATTCGCTGTGGAGCGTATGTGCTCGGACGTGCGACGTGCGACACATTACAGCCTTTTCTCATTTGTACTGCGACTTGCATACACAATGACGCTAAATTTATTATAATGTGTATTATTGATGTAAAACAAAATAAAAATACTTATCCGATGTTCTTGTCTTTTTAAAACTTAAAAATAATAAACAAGTTGTCGTACATATATTTTTTATAAAAAAATTAAACACTGATTTGAGTCTACTGAACACTTTATTCGTCATACGGTAAACATAACATTTCTTAAAAATATTTCAAGCTTGTCCAAATTTTTTTTGTAGACAAGGACTGGATTCAACTCCCTGCGGAGCTGTTAATATTAACAAATTACAACAGAGATGGAAAACATTTTAGAGTGTAAAGTGGCCACTTAAACCAGCCAATGGCAGGTCATAAGGTCACCGCCACACACGTCTATCCTGGCATATATTCCTAGATTCATCCCTATTCATACATCTTGTCATACATGCCATTTAGGTTCTGTCTACTTTTGACATGACTAGACTTAAGATTTTGGTTTATCCGATCATGCCACGTCTTCCTTCGTTCCCGTCGTCCTCGTTTCACGTTTTTTTCGCCATATATATTTATTTTACCATTATTTCGTCGTCTATTCGTTCTACGTGACCAAAACATCTCAGAGACCCTTTCCCAGAAAATTTTGTGGATAAAATTGAAGGTAAATGTTAATTTCCCATTGTAATTGGGGCCCAGGTATTATTAAACACTAAACGTAAATATACAGAAAAGAAAAATCTAGATTTTTCAGTATTCTATTTCTAGATAGACCGGCGATATTATAAACTAAACATCAATATACATAATTAAAATATCTAGTAAAAGAAAACAGAAAAATCAAGATTCTTCTTTTCTGTGTATTTATGTTTAGTTTATAATAACACCCGTATATGGAAGGAATGGGCCTTCCGAAACTTGTAGTGCATTGCAATAACAAGTGGTCTAAAAACAAAGTGTTTTAGCAATGAAATATTTAGTCATGTTATTCAACAAAGCTAATATTAACATATTACAACAGAGATGAAGAACATTTGAGAGAAGGTAATATAGAATTCCAAACATCTACAGGGCTTATAACCTGTCGTTGGCTGGTTTAAATGGCCACTTTTGCCTATGTTTGAACATCCATATTTCTTCGATTCTTCCATCTGTTGATTTAAATGAAGTTAAAGAGCTGAAACCTTTATTGTTGTGAAGAGATTTATTTGATCAAATTATTTCACATACTAGGCAACGCCTGAAAATAGGGACCGCCTAATTTGTTGATCTTAATGACTCCCTATGGGGTGAAATCCATTATTTTATCAGCAAACATTTGGACAATCTCATATTGTAACTTTATTTTATTTTTAAAAATATAAAATCCCGAGACAATTGTTTCTCCTTGTTAGAGTATTTTCAAACGAATGTGAAGATTTAATGGATTAAATGACCTTATATAGTTATATAATTCAAGGAAATTGAGCAAAAAAATAATATTATGAGGTATGGCATGTACAATAATCAAAATTGTGGAAAAAATCAATAGTTAAGGGCAAAGCTAAGTGTTTAATAGGTAAGAAGGGATTTAGGTACTTATATTTGTATTTCTTAAAACTTATAATAAAGTAAGCATTTATTGACATATATGTATAATGTATTGTGAGATTGTACGTATAATATTTTATTTATTATTTTATAGATTTTATATATTTTTTTGTAATATTTCACGATTTTTCTGAATTAAATATTACAACTGAGATGGAGAACATTTAAGAGAAGGAAATTAGTTTTTTTTTATTTTTCAATTTTTTAAAATTTACACTTTTCATGTTATTTTTATTTATTTTTACAATTCATTAAAATTCCACCAAGCATTTTTAGTGGCTTGACAATTAGTATAATGTCAATCTTAGTAACTCTGAAGTCCAGTATTTGTCTAAAATCATTTTGACAAACTTAAAATATTGTTGATTTATCTGATGGTTTGAGTAGACTACTGTATTTTACAGTAAATCCCGGTATTTTGCAAAAAAAACAATTTGTTTATTTAATGTTGTGTGCTACAATAAAGGAACTAAAATTTTTAATATGTTGCATAATATTTGTATGCAAAGAAAGAACGATATGGCATTCTGCTCTCTGCTTGCCTCTACGGTAAAATATGTAGCTTAATAGTTTGAGTTTTCTTTTGCATTCTCATACAACGCAGGTCTACTCTCTGCAGACCTTAGGTAAATTTTCTAAGTCAAAATACATCGTTAAATTAGATGTAGGTAGTTATGTTATACTATACATACATTCATATATTATTTGATTTGTTTTCTCGCATACGAGTGGAGTCGACACTATATTGTCATTTAAATTTAAACACACGTCTGTTTTGCGAATGGAATATAAATTAGGTTGAATATTCATGATTGCAAAACGTTAAATATTATATAAATAGGTACTTGTATAACATAATGTAAGGAAACATTTACTCTTGAAATTTCGATTTGTGTATCTGCGGTGGCGGTGATACGTTTTCAGTTAGTTACCAAACATTCGTTGTATTCTGTCAATATTTGGTTGCTGTTTTGAACAGGCAATGGAACAAACACACTCTGTTACAATGTGCTGTGGATGTTTAAACTTCAGACCAGCAGAATGGTAAATGTTACACGGTGTGCTAAGTGCAACGTAGTAGTAGTGATATAAAAGAGTGACACAATAATGTATGTAGATCTCCACACAAGCTTCGACGACACTGTAGCCGAGTGGAATGTTTGCGGCTGCTTCTCACTGGGAGGGACGCGTGCAACACCGTACAGCGGGTCTCGAGGTTAGGAATCGAGGTTGTGACAGCATTGGAGCAGGACGTTTAAGTGACATTCTTTTCAATTCAGATCACCCATTTTACTTTAAAGTTTAGTTTTATTATGTTAAAACTAATTTTTGTTTTTCACTTTGATGTTAAAATTGACTTTCTTTGTAGTTTTTATATCTTTTTATAGGAATTTTCATACGAAATACGTTGTTTCATTTTTCTGATTGCTTTATTATTAATATTGTTTATATGACTAATTAGGTATTCTTCCCTCACAAGCACAAAGGCAGCTTGACATAAAACACTTTATCGTAATTATCTTATGCCAATTTTATTCATCATGTTGGGATCTGTGTGAGGACTTTGCCAGTAGTGTCTTAATAATTTTATGTTCTTATGTGCTTCGGTATGCATATTGTTTTTCTTTTGTTGCTTGAGTGCAAATTTTTCTAATGTTTCTTATATGCATTTTAGTTTTGTGTGGTTCTTTGTTCTGCTTGTATTACTACGTTCCTCTTCCTTTTCAAAGCGGGATCTGGAACATGCGGCTGCGTCAATTTGGAACTAACGCTGTATTCCTCCGCAGTCATGCTGGGAAATTAAAAAAAGGTAATTGTACTAAAAATGCGTATTTGATTGATCACAAATTGACAATACTGCTATGAGGGGATACAATGAAATCTTCTAATATGAATAATATTAAGGTTAATTTTATACTCATCTTCACCAAACAATAAATTTGTTTGTAGAATGCGAAATTGTTGTTTTGTACATATTATTTATTGCTCAAACTGTGTTAAATATTTTAAAAGAGCGTGTTAAGTTTTCAAGGACAAAAACAATTTTCAAGAGAGGACAGGATTTTCCTTAGCGGGAAGGATTTGAGTGGAAAACTACAAGATGATTTTTCGAATATATTACTTACTTTATTTTTCTTTCTTTTTTTATTAAATGTCAACCAAATGTTTGAATTTTCTTTTTTCCATAATAAGCCATAAAATATTAATATTTTTTTAAATATTATGATTCTATTATTTATATTTTATTTTATATTTATATATACATATAGGGGCGGGCATATTGTTATAAGGCAATTTTTTCCTACATACCCAAAACGTTCAGTTTGAGAAAATTACAAGTGCATGCATCTATTTTTACAGAATCTTATAATTTTCTTCAACAATTTAAAACAAAAATTAGCTAAAAAATTTTCACTTTTAATTTTATACAAAAAATTAAACAAAAGATGTACACTAAACTATAAAAAGAGGAGAAGGGAGGTGATAGGATGGAAAGAAGAAGGAGAAATGAACAATTCAAACATTTAGATAGTGTTCCACAATCAAGCAGCTACTACTGTGAAAGAGGAGGCAAGACAATAAAAGTGGTGAAAGGGTATTAAAAGGGTTCTCTCGTTACTAGAGCGATTAAATTGTCCAAGTTGTGATAGAGATTGGAAGAGCTCTCTCAGATAAGCAGGCGAAGTGGGATTATTTCAAATATTGTGAAGAAGTTATAGAATGTGAATGTATCTTCTATGCCTGACACTGGGCCAGTGTTGTTGGGTGTGATATTGGGTTATGTAGTCAAATTTATTATTTTTATTATGTTTCTAATCCCATATTTTATTTGTGGCGATAAAGTCGTATGTCTGTATCAATAAATAACTCGTCCCAACTCACCCTAGGACTTTAGTCCAATGGAGTTAGGACTTATGTCTCAAAAAATGTGTGTTTCCGTTTCAGTTGTTAAAAAAACTGCTTATAAGTAAATAAATAAATAAAATAAAATGAATGCCAAGCGTTTAAAATAACGTTTTCATAAAAAACGTACTTGTATCTAATATTTTCGTAGTTTTTTTAACCAAGTTCTATTGTATTGCCACCTCGTCTAGTTAAAAACAACCGCTAGATCTCAAAATTCTTGTCACCCGGCACCCATTTATTTAAATGGGCAGGTAATACATCAAAAACAGCATCCGGATAAATCGATGTAGATCAATGGCGCTGGCGGTTCTGGGAAATCGACTTGGTCGTGTCAGCTCCACATTTCGACGCACCGGTCGTGGCCGCAGTTCTGTTGATGTCCGTTTTTTGACGAACTGCTTCGCCGACACATATTTATTTTTTCTGTCCGTTCCGCATGAGGGGACATCGTGTCGAGTAATTACAATTAGCGATACTCTCCGTGGTCCAGGGAAGTTGAACTAGATTACAATTTTCAAATCTATTATATGAACATACTTAATTAATATTTCACGAAAATCAATTGTGATTATTACCATAGTTGGATTCAATGAAAATAACCACCTCTTTCTTAAAACTGTTCATAAAGACTTAAGTCTCTCTTCAGTTTCACATATTCACTATCAAATAAAAAAAAACCAACTAAGCGAAAATTAATTATTCCTTTAAAAAAATATAGGAGTTATATTACATCAAGACTTGCAGATACTGAGCGCATGGACGGTTGTAATTCAAGACCCCATTTACAAAATTTAGTTATTTGTTAACATTTGAATATTAAATCTAGATTACCAATCGTCTTGCAGCTACAGAGTGCATAGACGAGTAGAATTCAATGGCTCCTGCAATGGTAGCCGAAACGTCGGATCAAATCCAACATACACGGTATCACCCAAAAAAGATACATAATATTGATAACAGTGACCGTGAAAACCTTCGCAACTATTTAAATAGTGGACTTATCGAATATTATTATTTTTTGTACAAAATTTAAGTATTTGAACCAAGGAAAAGAGCATAGGAATGGACCTACCTTTAATGCAATTAGGATTTTTTTTTAATATTGGTGTAACAAAGTTCACTTTGAATTGTGATATAAATCAATTTATTATAATTACCTTTACAATGATGCACGACGATTCCGAGAATTCTAATCCAACGATTCTTGCTGTCAAAATTTAGTTCATAATGTTCCACGTCCAAATTTTCTATTTTTTCAAGTCTTCTATCTTGATGTTATGTATGCAGGTACCATAAGGATGGGTCAAGGAAAGGATGGAAAAGAAAAGTAATCTGCCAGGAATATTATTGAAACATGTTGTTTTATACTAAAAAGTAATGTTAACTGGCAATAATTATGCGAAAAAATGATAAATAAATAAATTCTGGAGGCTAATTCTAGAAGTATCTACGTCAGATTTTGTCAAAAATGAGTTACTCGTCAGAAAGTACTTACTTTACACAATGTGTAGCATTCACCATTCTGCCTATATTTAAAAAAAAAAAAAATTAAATTCTCTCATCTGCATTCCCTAAAAAAATAGGTTCTTCATCTCCGTTGAAATATTTGTCAGAATTGTTTTAAGACTAAGTTGTCAGTGGTGTAGGTAACCATTAATACTTATTCCAAGAAAAGCATCACGTCGTTAAGTGCTGATAATTTATGGCCCATGCCAGATGTAGGTACTATTTCTTAGGAATGTACGTACTCCCACTGGCCATAGTAGGTACAGGTCTGGCCCATGGGGTTTGCGCATGATTTAAAACTTGAAACAACCTTCGGTTTAACTGCAGGTAACGCCAAATTACATCCCAAGCAATATTACCACAAAAAATCCTTTGTTTTACGGTGTTTTCATGGGGTGATATGTGGTTCGAGGGTGAAAAAATAGGCAAAATGAAATATTACCTCCGCAGATACAAAAACATGCCATGTTGTAAATCTGAGACGAGCAATTCTTCAAATTTATTAAGACCGTTTCTTTAAAGCACTTTTAAAAATGATATTTTAAGAACTTATATTCATATCTTGAATTTAACTCCAGAGGGATTGAATAATACGGATATCATGACGAGGGACTTTGAAAGTCAAGGCGTTAACGTATTTATGGTCGAGTCCTTTAAATATCGAGAATTCTCCGTTTCCTTTGAGGTATCTAAATAAATATTTAAAATGTCTCTACTTATACTCAACATCTCCATATTATTTACTCTAAAACCCCTATTTTATTATTGGTATATTAATCAAATGAAAATAACATTTTAAAGGTAAGGTAAGGTAAATTGAAATATAAATCATCTGTGAAAATATGCTATTGAACCAAGCGAATAATAGTTTTAACAAATAACAAACAATGAATGAAGATTTGCTGATGAATGTCGATAAATCGAATGTGATGGTTTTTGAAAGAAATGAAAGTATGACTAAATGTGAAATCACTGTGAATGGAGTTATACTAAAACAAGTAGAGGAATTTGTGTATCTGGGAAGTATGTTCACTAGGGATGGAATGACTGAGAAAGATATTGAAAGGAGGGTGAGTGCCGGGAACAGAGTGAACGATGCACTTAAATCGACCTTGGCAAATAAATGCTTGTCACAAGAGGCAAAATTGGCAGTTCACAACGGAGTCCTGGTCCCATCCCTGATGTATGGGAGCGAAGTATGGACTTGGAAAAACAGGGATGAAAGTAAGCTGAATGCTGTCGAAATGCGATCTCTCAGGCGAATGTGTGGTAAAAGTATGTACGATAGATGCACAAATGTTGAGATCCGTACATTATGTAAGGCTGAGACAAGCATTATCGACAAAATCAAGAAACAAATACTTTAAGATGGACATGTCAAAAGTCAGAATAATCGGCGCGCGTGCATGAGAAGATGTATGAATGTAGAGGAAGCGAGATCTGTATGCAAAGATAGAGTGTTGTGGCGTTCTATACTCTCTGCCTACCCTTACGGGGAAACGGCGTGATGGTTTGTTGTTGAATTCATGTTGAATTTTTAAAAGTCTTTGATACCTCAAATATTTTTACGGACTCATTAATATTTATGAATGAAAAAATAAATACTTTTATTTGAAAACATACTTTTTAAAGTTAATTGAGTTTCGAAAAAGAAATAATAATTTTTATGTAAAACGTCTTTAAGATAAACACCACACTATCTTAATTGCCCTCAAGTATTATTGTCAGTACTGGTCTGTTAGGAAGAGCTGGCGCGGACAATACATTTACACATTGCGCTTGTGAAGTATCTGTGAATAAGCTCATAGGTGTGAGGTATGATATCGCATGGCATACGCATTTTGAAAATAATATGTCTCTTTAGCGCTCAGACGCGCAGCTATTGCTTTGATTTTTTTATTTTTTTTATGAAATAATAAGTATTTGCCTTTTAATGATTTACCCAAATATTTAATTTTGAGGGACATTTTCAACGAGTCGTAAATAACTCACTATTTGAAAATGGTAATCAAGTTAGATTAGAATTCAAACTACGGATCTTTGAGCCGTGAGTCAGAGGCACTAGCCACGAGACCACAACCCGATTTTGATACGGTAGTTGCTTACGATACGTTAAAAAAAAATACACAGGATGCTCCAGCATTCATCTGAATTTTGCTGCAATTCTTAACAGTAAAAAGATAATAATGTATATTCAATATATGGGTGTTAAGCTATAGATAAAAACACTGATTTATAAGTTTACTATTTTATTTTATCTAGCCACGTATGCATAGGTTGATTTTATAGTGCTAGCAAGTTTGCAAAACTATGGTAATGAAAAAAAAAAGTGAAATTTGCTGTTGTAAAAAAACATGGATAAGAGAGTTGTGTATATGAAAAAAACCAAGATTTAAACAAAATTACATCGTTTTATTTATTTTTTATCAAATATTTTATGTTCATTGTAATAATAATAAATAAAGAGGAAGAAAAATGCTTGGTACAGGTTATTTTGGAGAAAATATATTTACACATTTATTGATCAACAATAAATTCCATTATTTATAAGCATAAAACAATCTACCCACTGTACAAATATTTGTTTATATTTTTTTGTTTAAATTTGTTACATTTTTCAACACATAATAATATACATTACTTTGTTTATTTATAAAAACAAAAAAAATCTCACATAGGCATGGCCTGTGCGTATACTAAATCTAGAATTTATTATGAAATTTATGGTGTAGATGCATTCATAAATACATTAAAAAATATATATATATATAACTTGTGGCTTGCTTTTTTATAACATTCTATTAATTTTTATTACACAGAACCCAAAATATTAAATAAAAAATTTACGAGGGAAAAAATAAATTAAAACATTTTTTTAACCCATTGTTATTTTCTTTATATACACAACCCTCTAATCCAACAAAGATTTTTTTAAAAAATAGGACATTTGGTTAAAACTTACGGTATGCCTAACCTTTTTAAAATCATTATACTGTAGATTTTGAATTCGTTTGTGTGAGATCGCGCCAGCTCTTCTTAATCGATCTGTACTACCTACTTGTTGGCCCATTTTATAAGTAACGTCGTTAAAATTAGGTTTAATTGATATTTTTTATTTATTTGGTAGCCGCTCTCCGGTGTGAATCCTGCAAAACGGAATCAAGTGACGATTGGACTCATAGTGTACCGATTACTGCGTTTGTCTGCCATTAAATAAATAAAATAACAATAATAATTATTATAATACAAATTATTTGACGAAGGAATTAAATATGATGCGAAAAATCAATTATTACTAAATAGATGAGTCCCAATTATTTCCAAAAATATTTCCAAAAAAAGCTTGTGACTTGGAGGTTACTTTAAAAATTACATATCTGCTCGCATCCTCCATATAGTCATCCTATAAAGTATATAACCACTTCAAAAATAAATTTAGTACCAAATGCATTCTTCAAGAGCATGACAAATGAGGAATCTTAAGAAAAATGTAGCATCTTAAACTAAATATATTTTTGCTTCGAGAAATATTTCGACGCGCAGTCAAGAAAAAACTTTCACACCATAATCAATTTTGTGTTTTCGGTTAGAATACGAATATTGAAATATCAACGTGTTTTATAAAAAGATTTAATTTAATTATCTAGAAAGCAGCGACAAGCATAAAAATTTCAGTCTCATTAAAAACATATTTATTAATTTTACAAGATAAACGAATTGCATGTACAAATACATATATATGAAAACAATACAATATGACTGCATTTGTGCAGGCAAAAAACATACTACAATACCACAATATTTGTGAATGAAACAATGAATTAAAAATCAAAAACTCAGAATTTTCGAAAAAAATTAATATTTATGAACTTGAACATAATCACAATACCAGATTAAAAGTAATTATCAGACACCCGTTTAGAAGGACGGCGCAGTCATAAAATTTAATTTAATACAACTTTTGTTTTTATGCCCCAATGTCCAGAATGTGTAGATTAGTCAATTCGTCACAGAACTTGGAATTCTTTGGGATAGATCTTCCGGCTTTTTGTAGATCCCTTCGCCACTAAAACAGTGTGGGATGAAGATGGATTCGCATGGTTAAGCTCGAAGTCATACACATATGTTAATATATTTATGAATATATTGTAAACCATTAGTTTATTGCCCTTGATTGTCTTTGCTACATAGTTTCATGATCTTTTTGATCAGTTTAGTTTTACTTATGTTTCTTCATATAACTGTTTTAATTGGCTAAGGCTGTTAATATAATAAATGAATATTTAGGTAGACATTTCAATTTTGAATTTTAGTATTTCTGTTTTGTATTTCTTTTTTAATCTTTTAAAATTGCAATGTCGTGTACTTATTTTTGTTTAAAAAATAACTAAATACTGGAATGCAGATACGGATATTAATATGAATAGAGATATAGATATAAGTCTGGACACAGATATAGATACATAAAGAAATAATGTTTTGAAAAAGGCTTTATGCCCATCATGTACTCATTTTAATTTTGAATTTTGGTATTTCTGTTTTGTATTTATATTTTATCTCATAAAACTGCAATATCGTATAGCGTGTATAAATAAGCGGATACAGTCTAACTACTACCTCTTATTTTTACTGTAATTGATTGAGTAAAGATATTAATTTTTAAGTAGAGTTTGTATTTATATAGGTTAACTTCACAAACAATCCACAAAAAGAGGCTTGGTGAGGTTATTAAATTTATTAGGTTAATTTTTTTTGTGTCCTAATTTTCATTCATGTTTACTTTTACAATTAAATAAATAAAAAAATCTTTAATTTTTTTTAATCTTCGAAATACAGTTGTTAACAATATATGTTATCTCGCTCCCTACAGTTAAGTTAGTAGTAATAAATATTATACGAATTAAATGATCGTATAATTTAATGTAAAAGATCTTTACCGACATGCCATATAAATTGGCTTGGTGAGTCCTATAAGAAAAAAATGTATCTTTTATATGTAAAAAATAAAAATATTTTTAATATGAATAGTCTCTTTCTTTGTAATACCACTTGGCATTTTGGCATAATATTATATTATATAATGTAAATTAATGTCGTGATGTTCTTTAACTTACTATTTAATCACATTTGTTTTTATATTTCACTAACTTTTTGTATAATTCAATTGGGCAACCAACCAACCAAAATATAATTAAAAAATAATAAACAATTAATATTAACCTATTTTTATATACAGGTATTTTTAATATGGTAATATTTCATCGATTCCATAATATTTAAATGCCAGGGAATCAAAAGTCAGTAGGGTAAATTATTACCCCCCTTGTGTTGAATTTCACAACATGTATGTAAGTACAAAATATGATATTGTGTTTATTATGGCATTGCCATACAGTTGGTAGGTACCTTCTCGTACATACTCTGTTACTAAGTCAAACGGAAATAATTGGAGCGAAACCTGTTTTTCCTGCTTGTTGTCCCGTGAGAAACGATATTTTAATTTAATAAATTGCAAAAAACGAATCCTGCAAATAAAGAAAAATGCGTTTGCAATTTTTTATAAAAAAAATAGTGGACCCGACAGACGTTGCCCTGCCCGAACGTTGGTTTGCCTGCTATTATCTTGGAAAAAGACTTTTCATTGATAAGTAGGTACCTAGGTTCTTTTTTGTGATACAATTCCAAAACTAAAAATTGACAATATTCAAATATTTCATTCAAGTACGTACCTAGGTACTTGTTTATGGTTGAATTCCAAAACATCAATATTTTTTCAAATATGGCATTCTTTTTGCTAACGTCAAATTCCGGTCTTTTCACCAACAGAGGGGTGTACTTATGTAGGAATACGACTTTTATAAATGTATTGAATTTAATATTATTTTAGTATTACCAAATATCCAGTAAAAAGAAAAACTCTGGTAGAAATTATTTAGAAGGAATGTAAACAAAGAATCTAATTGAGATCCACAAAAAACAAATGCCATTTGTAAACATTCAAAAACAAACCTTTTTTACACACAAAAAAACTACATCTTTCCATTTTTTGTTAATGCATTCTCCTCGAATGCAACCTAAGTATATCGATAAATAAGACATTTATGCTCCTTACTAATTTTTAACATATAAGATTGAAGATTTTAATATCTACAAACACGCACAGCGCAAAGAGCTATATTTCTCTGAAAACCGCAAGTGAATCGGTTAAGCCGTTTAAAAGGAGTTCAGTGACATCACACGTACAGAGGAATTATATAAATAAAGATATCAAAAAGTACGGTGATTTTCATATGTCAACTGAGGTTAATACTTTTAACTAAAATAAAAAATAAGTGGTAATGCCTCAGATTACTGCAGATTCCTGCAGACATTCTTAGAAATACGGAAATTCCGACGATAATTTTCTCAACTATTATAACTTGTTCTTTTTTTCTTTCTTTTCTTAACTTATGTCGATGATTTTTCTTCATATTTTTTACTTTTATTATTCTTCTTTATATCATTTTTATTTTTTGCTACTTTTGTGTAAACAGAATGCTCTCGCAGCATAAGTGCGAAACTGTATAAGTAAAGTGATGTTTGGAAAAAAACTTAAAATCCAATTGTTCTCTAAATAATTATTGTAATAAATCTTTAGCATGTGATGACAAAGTACATTGTTTTTCTCAAGTAACAACTTTGAAAAATTGAAATACAATTTATTTCTTTATCTAATCACTTTGCAAAGCGCCTTTGGGTATTATATTACGAAAATGGCGCTTTATACGTTATCCATAATAATAATAAAAATAAAACATGACTGTCTTTATATGTATGCAAAACATGTTAAAGTGAACAAGGTGTTTAAATAAATAAATAACGTTTCTAATTTCATCGTTTAAAGCGAATAATAATAATATCATTTATTTACTTTTTACCTTTTATTTTGTACTCGTATATAAACATGTTTCTTCCTTGAACATTGTTTATAATATTTTTCTGGGTCTGGGTCCTGTTCTTTAATATTCTAGATTTCTACATATCCAGATAACGTCTGGACTCATTATACGAATAATTAGAGTTTTCCTAATAAAGGAGCTCTGCATTGGTTTGGACATGTAGAGCGAATGGACAGCGAACGAACGGTTAAAAATATTTACGGTGCAAATGTTAATGGACGCAGAAAAAGAAAAATATTGAGAAAGACATGGCATGTCTAAATCCAACAAATACTTAAAGATGGAAATGTTCAAAGTTAGAATAATCGGCGCGCGTGCATAAGAAGATGTATGAATGTAGAGAAAGCGAGATCTGTATGCGAGAGTGATTTAGCGATCTATTCTTTCTGCCTACTATTACGGAAAAATGGCGTGATGGTTTGTTGTGGTCGTTGTTGTTGTTAAAAACCACTTATCAACTTTTTTATGTCTACCGGTTTTGTCAGGACACATGCCGTTAATAGCCAACATCGCCATGTGTCCTGTCAGCATGTTGGTTGTATATTTGTATCCAACTACTACTATGGCAAAGGTGTGTAGTGGGATTTGCATGTTAGCGTCATTAGTGTCCTGACGAAAAGATGGGTACGTCTCTTAACCGTTAGAGGTAGAAAAGTCAGGAAGTGGTTATATACAATTATTAACTTACCCTTAATAAAATGTTTGACCAGATAATTAATTCATTAAATAATAAAGTGATGATTCTTAAATCATTTGGTTAAAGTTTAACTATCGAATACCCATCTTACAACAAAAAGTGGTTTTGAAATAAAATTCAACTGCCTAAAATCACGTTTGCAAGCAGTTCTTGAAGTATTGTATTACCTGAAAAAGTGGCGCTGTGTAGGTTACCCAAAATAATCATGATAGCATAATGAAAAAATGTTCTGCGAAGTTCTACGCGCAATGACGCTTGCACTTTATGTGCAGTGTGCGTAATGCGATAATTTCTTGGGCGTATTTCAAAGAAGGGTCGAACCAGCAACCCTTAGTTATTAAATCCCGATTTCGCTCCCCCCTGGCCAACCAAATGGGGGATGGTATTTACCATACACAGATCCTTCAATTGCGACCACTCCAAATTAAAATCAGAGTTTAAAACTATAACCGACGTTGGTTTGGTTAAAATGCGTTACTAAACCCCCCCTGTATTTAATGGCGAATTCTTAATGTGTTTTACAATATTGAAAATACCATTAAACATAATAAAATTATTGAAAAAATATATACGTATTTTAAAGCTTTTAATTTTGAAAACGGTTAACAGTCGGAATGAGAATAATAGTAATATTTTTTATTTAATAACTTATAAAACCTCCAAAACGTTTATTTTTAAAATATTTCACTAAAACATAGGCACATAAATTTATTAAATACAAATACGTGGTTTATAATGTCATTTAGGAACGACCCATATCTGTGAACTTGCTCGGACACGCTAAAAAATCCGTGTTTAGTAAAAGCTCTTGTAATGCATCCATATGCAAATTTGTACAAAAACGATAAAAAATCTGTGTTTAGTAGAGACACTTGTAACTCATTCATAAACAAACATGTACATATTATATATGCGCATATACAAACATACGCATACATATATTCTAATACATTTTTATATAATATTACATTGATACGAGTATAATGTATTAAAATTAACATTGTTATCATTAATTTATACATTTAATTAGGCATCACTCTCCAATTCAAACAATATTCACTTATTCGTTATTATTTTTTAATTTAAAATATTTTTTTATTTATTTATTAAAGACGGCTAAGTAACTTTTATAAAATAGGAAAATAAATATACCTGCACTAGTTTTCAAAAGTTATGCAACTAAACAAGTATACAGTATCGAATTCAAATACACATTCAAAATTAAAATAAAAATAACCATGGAAAATAAAGGGTTTAATATATTATTTCTAAAAAAAGTTTATCCGCCAGCAGATTTTACTGTTAAGAAATTTAAAAAAATATAATTTATTTTCATAATTAAAAATAACGCTGAGTTATGTTTTTTTTTTACTTTACGACACAAGTGGCTTTTTCAATACAAAATATAACATTTGAATGATTTCACTTATACAAACATACAAAGTAATATAAAAACATGGATATATAAAAAGAAAAAAAAATAACTAGAAAAATATGTATTTCAGAATACAAAAGTTATAAAAAAGTCGGGATATTATGAACATTAAATGAGTTGACAGGAGATTATCAGTATGAGTAGCTTTTGCAAATTAATCGTTAATCGTTACTAAAGAACATTATTAAATATTTATAAATAGATAATTTGAATTCACAGAGACTCACCTAACAAAGAACAGAGTTAGGTGATTAGTTTTACGTCCAGGAACACTGAAATATTGCAGAGTAAAACTATTTTTTAAACCAAAATTGATTGTCCACCTTGTCGAAAATCGAACCGAGGACTTGATACATGGAAAGTGAACGCGTCAACCAGCACACTACAGGGCGGACTTCGTTTTTTAGGTTTTTTATCTAGAGCAACCATTGAGTCGAAAAAACTCGTCCAGGGTTCTCGTTCGATTTCTCACACACAGAACTGTACTTTTCATCCACCTGGACACGGGCATCGAAATAAAAACTGATAGATCCATATTTTTTTTTAATTACGTTATTTTTTTGAAATTAATGTGTACTAATATAATTTTTGTTACCGTCTCTTGAGCGAAAAAATCTAGATAAAAAATATATTTATTATAATAAATAACTTCCATGGCGACGTTTTTCTAATATCTCAGGGGCGCTATATAAATTGATTCTTTAAATATTATTTTAATATTAACATAAAAACTTGTAATTAAAGTGAAACGGTCAATTTTTTTAAATCATGCTACGATTTATGAAAATGATTTGGAGAACAATTGGGTTCTAAGCTATTTTCGCAACATTACTTTACTGCACAGAAATGGAAAACTGTGAGAGCATTCAATGCCATGGGGCCTGCGGCGAATTCACCGAATTTAGTGCACTGGTTGCGTAAGTATAATAATTTTTCCTCTCACCGTAGATATAGCTGATCTAAGCGTAAGACGTCTGTCAGCTTGTTCGTCGGGATGCATAATTATCTGGGATATTCCGTAGCAGAATTATTGTGTAGAGACTTATACATAAGTCAAAAGCGTTTGTTTCACCCTCTGTGAAAAATGTAGCCAGTGTTATTCCCAAAGTAGTAGAGTGATAATGACTGAATTTAGAGGTTACAAAACTGAGTCTCACTGCGGTATATAATACAGACTGTAAGCGAGTCATTTTATTCATTGGAATAAAAATATAATAATTCCACATACAGATAACTGTTTAACTGTATGACTTTTAGCCAGTGATGGAAATTCAAAAAAAATAGAAGTACTTCAAAATAGAGCCATGAGATTAGTGGTTAAGAAAGGTAGATGTGATAAAATAAAAAAAAAGGCGAGAAGAACTCGCCAATAAAAAAGAGACTGATATATGATAAATATGATTTTTATTATATTAAAAAAAAAATAACAATCGATTGCTCAAATATTTCCTTAATAAGATAGAAATTTCTAAAAACAAGTATAGAATAAGGATGCCATTTTAAGATAAAACAGAATCCCAGAATTGCATTACGTTTAAAGATTTAAAAAATGTACGAAGAAATGCCTGAATGAATAAATTATGAAAAGTGTTTGAATGAATTTAAAAAGAAATGTCATTAACATATTACAACAGAGATGAAAAACATCTTAGAGAAGGTAATATAGAAGTCAAGGCATCTACAAAGCTAATGACCAATTAAATTTTCTTCATTTTTAATATTATTTCCATTTGTAAATACTAACTACAATCTACAAACTTTATGAAACCTTTTTTTACTTTAATTTTAATTTTAAACCACTTCCATTTATGTTTTTTTTTTCCTTCTCTTTTTTATACTTTAATTAATAACCTTACATATTTTTATTTTATTTATTTATTAATTGCATTATATATTTGTTAAGGACAGAGACACATTTTATAGCGACACAATCAGGAACGACCTATGTCTGTGAACTTGCTCCGACTTGCTAGATAATTCGTGTTGAGTCGGGACACTTGTAATGCAATCATAACCATACATTCACACACATTAATACATATATATTCGCACATACATATTTATATTATATTTTATATTTTATTTTATACATACATATACATATATATTAAGTTTAAGTTTATACACATCATTATACATTACTACATACTTTATACATTACTACATTACTACATTTTACATGATGACTTTAAAATATGGAAACTTCACTGGTCCATTAGAGTTAAGTCAAACTGTGTAAAATATTAAACTATGTAACTGTACTGTATGTTTCTTAAATAAAAGAAAATAAAATAAATAAATAAAATAAAGTGGCTGGTTTAAGTGGCCCTTTACTTACAAACGTTACAGAGTGTAAAAAAAAGTGTAAAAGTAATGTGGCCACTTAAATCAGCTAATGACAGGTCATAAGCCTTGTAGATGCCTAGACTTCTATATACCCTCCCTAAGATAATTTTCATCTCTGTTGTAATATGTTAATATTAACAGCTCCAGGGAGTTGAATCCAGTCCTTGTCTATAAAAAAAGTTTGGACAAACTCTAGATATTTTTAAGAAATGTTATGTTTACTGTGTGACGATGTAAACAGTTACGTTATTAAAGTTAGTGTAAATATGAGTTAACGTAGTAATTGTAATTTAAACTAATTTAAGAAATAAATAAAAATAATAAAATATGACCACTTTGCCGGTTTTACCTACACTTTGTAAATTAGAGAATTTTTCTATTTGTTTTTTTTCAATTTATTATGCATAAAAAACCTTATGTATGAAACTGAAAGAATCTACCCGGATATGATCACAATTTGACAGCAGAACAATTTTAATGGCTCATGATTTCGCATTGTACCGCAGTATGTCGGGTTCGAGTGCCGGCGGTTATAGTAATAGCATTCACCGGGGGGAGGGGGTGTTTAGCAAAGGGGGGAATAAAAAACACGCTGGAGGGGGGATGAACTGAACACCTGGGCCAGCAGCTGCAAGAAACTGTCCCACGGAGCCCTCCATGCTGGAATCAAATCACTAACTGCGTCACATATTCTCAGATTTATCTGCCGCCCTGTCAATCTGTGGGACGCGGAAAAAAATAGCTGATGATGATATTTGGGGCTCCCAGATATTGTAATCTTAAAAGTTTTCACAGACATAATACAGCAAAACTCCAATTATAATGGCCAGCGCCATCCAAATATGTAGAAATCGGGCTAGTTGGATTTATCATAAAATTAAGGTCATCTTTTGAAAGAAATCGCAAAATTTACTCTGAGATCACCTTTTTTATTGGCTTTAATATAGCAAATTGGAAACGCATTGAAAATTTACATAAACATGTCCGGCAAAGTTAATTTTTTTGACGAAGAAACTCGCGTACGAGCAGCAAGGTGTTATTCCAATATCTTTAATTTTTATTTCCTTATGACGATCCGGATATTTGGTAATCCGGATGGCTAGAGTTTGGATGGAGTTCTACTGTATTACAAACATTTAATTGTGTCGTGAAACGTCCATAAAATGTACGAAAAAATCACACATTATATATGTGTACCTACGTTTAAGTCAATAATATTTTTAGGTTGTTCAAATTTTTGTAGACAAAGACTGGATTCTACTATTAAGTGCGATTTGATTAATAAAATCAATTAAAATTTGACAACACAGATGGAAAATATTTTAGAAAAGGGAATATAACAGTCTAGGCATCTCAGCGCTTATGACCTGTCATTGGCTGATTTAAGTGACCACTCTACAACCTGTGTAACATCCACCGTTTCGTCTTTATTCGAACATCTATATTCCTTTGAAATGCGATCTCTCAGGCAAATGTGTGGTAAAAACTGTGTACGATAGATGTACAAATATTGAGATCCGTACATTATGCAAGGCTGAGCTAAGAATTGAATTAAATTGAATTATCGACAAAATCAAGATAAGAGCGCAGGTTTGGACATGTAGAGAAAATGGACAGCATAAAAATGGCCAAAAATATTTACGATGCGAATATTGATGGATGCAAAAATAGAGGAATACCTAGAAAAACATGTCAAATCCAACAAATACTTGAAGATGGACATGTTAAAAGTCGAAATAATCGGTGCACGTGCATAAGACAGGGGCGAACCGTGTATAGCAGCGATTATGCGTAGCTTATCATTATATTTGACTAATAATCATAATGTTTTACTGTAACTTTAATTACAGAAAAACAATAAAAGAAGTACCATTTTTTTAAAATCATTTCCACCGTTTGTATTTTTATCCTAATATAAATATTAATAAAGCGCACCTAGCGCTTGCGGTGAGCCAAGGACAAACTAGCCGATTATTCCATTTTCTTTTTTCATACAAATAAATATACTATATTTTGAATGTGCCTTAACCCCAGTACGCGTTTTGTCTCCTAGATTAAACTTACAGATTATACAAATAATTTAAAGATTCTTGATTTGGAACACAGTATTTCAAACATTGTTTCTTAAGTGCCATTTTTCTTTGAGATAGTACTTTTGACATAAGACCATAATTACTTTTATGCGTCATATTGTAAGACATATGGCGCTTGACGTGGCCGTTTTTAGCACTTTTAATTTCTAGAACCATTCGGCCGGTTGATATTTCAATTATATACCTAATATCGACTGAATTCATAATGCTATTTTTTATTTATTTTTTAAAGAGTTATGTATTAAAGTAATATCTATATAATAAAATACATCACGAAGTTATATCATTTGAGTTGATTTCATGGATGAGAGTTGTTGTATCACACAGAACCGCAGAAAAATATAAATTTTAGTACATTATATTATTTACCTCCTATGTAGGCACAAATATATGATTTTTTTTATGGCTTACCTGTAAATAAAATCACTTTTCGCCAATGGCATGAGAAGATGTATAAATGTAGAGGAAGCGAGGTGTTTATGCAAAGAAATAGTGATGTGGCGTTCTATTCTCCTTTATCTTCTTTGCTTACCCTTACGGGGAAAATGGCGTGATGGTTTGTTTTTTTGTTTAGTTTGAATTCCTTCAATTCTTCCATGTGAAAGACCTCACCCAGATCATAAAAGGCTTCAGCTCTTTAATTTCACAAACATCAACGAATGGAAAAATTGAAGGAATGTAGATGTTAAAATTTGGGCAAAACGGTGAACGTTACACAGTGTGTAAAGTGGCTTTTTTAATATATTACTATTAACAAATCTTTAGGTGGTTGAATACATTTCTCGTCTGCAAACATTAACGAATAAAAATGAAGAAAAATCAGGAACCCAATTACGCCGCGTTTTAGAACCACCGTCCCTTAGTAAATGAAGTACCTACCTTCCGCTCGCTTATGTACTTTTGTACATAAACCATATACAACGTACTTGCACAGTATGAACCAACAGAAGTACCCACGTTGAACAAGTTTGATGAAACTTTTAAACATGATCCAGCATACAAAATATACCGCTCGTTTAGCTGACGTGTTTTTATAAAAAATTAAATCAGCATAAAATAAAACGGAACTTCAATTCCAAGTCATTACGTTTTCACCATCATCATCATCATTCCCCTGTCCACACCAGATTTCAATTTCAATTTATTTGTTTTATTAACGTTTATGTACTTTAAAGTGGGCCGATGATGTATGAACTTTTTAATTTTTTTAGACAGCAAAGTGAAAGGGGTCTAAAAAGTTGCATTTTGGATCACATTGAACGTAAACATTATTAAAAAAAATATTCCATACTACTTTTGGCCCTCAACCGAGGTTTGAAGTTTATCACTGTCTGAACGTTTTATTTATTATCTACTTTGATAAAATTATTTTTTTGTTAGCAAAGATATAACTTAATCACAGTACAAATTTCAACACGTTTTAAAACTACCGAAATGCAAAAAGTTTACACTCCGCGGAACTGATTCCGTTGAGCGCCTGGCTAATATTGACGAAAACAATGGCTCATAAAAACAATGCTACCTATTTATTACAAAACAAAGTGCAACTCACGCCCATAGATGCTTATTCAATAAGTTTTAATTAATACTTTAAATGTAATTGGACTTATGTTCTTACTTAATTACGAAATGAGAGCCGGTTTATCGCAAAAACTTTAAGCTCTGATTGAGGGCCAAAGTAGTATAGAATATTTATTATTATATTTATTTCTCGTTTTATTGATGTAGATATGTTTTAATTTTTATTATTTTTTTTATTTCTTTTAAATTTTTACACAATTGATGTGAAATTATGTACAATTATGTATGAATAAAAAATACACTGACACTCCGGAACGTGCCTGTGGGCCAGTGGAGTGGCTATATCCATAAAAATATATATATATTGAATGTACCTACCTATTGTATTTGTATTGTATTTTATATTGGATTAAATAAATAAATAAAATAAATAAATAAAGATTTTTTTAAAGATTTTTTGCATTCCTAGTAATCCAAAAGGCAACTTTTTAGACCCCTTTCATTTAAAAGTTGGGAAAAAAAAATATCGGCCTACTCTAATGTACATTACAAAATATTTCAAGCATACATAAAACGATAAAATTAATACTAAAATTTAAATAAACAAAAATGGTAAAATAAAAATACCCAGCAATTATAGAGAAAGAATGCTTCCTCTCTGAACTTTTTTTCACTAATATGAAAGATGTCAATATCCAAAGAGATACGGTTGAGTAAAGACATTGCTCTTCCTACTGGCATTGGTGCCTAAGGCACTGCATTACAATAAATGCAGGGTATATCGATCATATATTACAATATTTGAGTTTGTTCAAATGTTTGTAGACAATAGACTGGATTTCACCCCCTCGGGAGTCATTGAGATTAGTCATAGGCAAAATGGTAACTGTTACACACTGTGTAAAGTGGCCACTTAAACCAGCCAATGAGAGGTCATAAGCCCTGTAGACTCCTAGACTTCCATATTCCTTTTTCTAAGGTATTCTCCTTCCCGGTTGTAATTTGTTAATCTTAATGACTCTCGAGGGGGTGAAATCCAGTCTTTTGTCTACAAACATTTGGACAAACTCAAATATTGTAAAAAAACCAACTGGTCCAACAAGAAGCTTACAAATTGAAAATTTGTTTTCAGGCGTTGCCTAGTATGTGAAATTATTCAGTCAAATGAATCTCTTCACAACAATAAAGGTTTCAGCTCTTTAACTTCACTAAAATCAACAAATGGAAGAAACGAAGATGTGGATGTTCAAACATAGGCAAAATGGTTGACAAAAACCATCGAGTGCTTTTGACTCAATTAATACTTTTAGGAAATAACCCTGTAAAAGGAAATCAAGTGGGGATAAGTCCTCCTCGAAATGTTGTGTTATGGTCCTGGGTTCGATTCCTGATAGGATTTTAAAGGTAATTCTACACTGCAATATTTCATTGTTCCTGGATTGGTGCTTAAAACGTAAGACTGACAACCTTACAATCCACGTTATACAAATAATTTAGATACGCCTCAATTGGAGTACCAATGTATTGCCCTACGTAACTCTGGTTGCGAATAATGAGATTATTATGATGATGTCCCGACTCAAAAAATCAAGGATACAAAGTTCCAATCCAGTTCTATCACGCATTTCTATTTCGAAGCACTGACCGTTTGAAAATTGACAAAATATAAATGACATCTAAGTTCATTAAAAAAAAAAAGAAAATAATTATTCTTTTAGCCGACGGTGTATGATACCCATTTAATATTTTTTTAAAAGAATAAGTGAATTTTGAATGGGCTTCTCGAGACAGTTGATTTTTTGCATGTTAAAACACTAATTATTTGCAATAATACCCTTAGGAGACGATTTGAGGGTGGCCTTTTATGCTATGCGATTGTGTTGTGTACAATAAATGCCTATACTGATAGACCTATTCCGGATTTTCATCCCCTTTTGTGCAAAACCTAAATGGTCTACTGACGTTTATAAAGATAACTTAGTCGTATAAAAATTAAAACATTATTGTGATTGTAATACCAAATTATTTTCAAATTGAACTACTTAAATTGTAAATAATTTGGTATTTATATAATTATATACGTGTTGTCCTAAAACTTTTTGCCTAAAACAATTTCTTTTGTCACAAAAGTCAATAAAATAATGTCCCAAGTGCGCTTTCAGAAATTGATCAAGACAATTGATATAATCATATATCAAATAGTTTTCAATAATAATACATATATGTATATATTTTTTTAATGTTATTCAAAATTGTCTTCTTTGTTATTTTTTTAACTGGTTCAAAGTATTTCTTTTACCAAATTATCTTTTTTTATCGATAATTCTACAACTGGTAATATTCTATTCTTTTATATAGTTTATATTTCTTAGACTTTCTAAATTAATAATATTGTTTTAAATGCTCTGTATTACTTATGCTTACATGTATGTATATTTAATTGTATTTGTAACTAATATGTAAAAGGCACTCAGTGCCGTTTTTTTCAATAAAATAAAATAAAAAAATAAAATTATATAATCATCACGTGATAAAAAATAATTTAAATGATTTAGAGAAGACATTGATCTTAATTTATTACCAAAACATTACTCTTCTCCTACAACTTACACTTCTACTGGATGAGCATTCCATGTTACTCGTCTTTTGAAAAATGTTTTTTTAAATGTTTTATTTATTTTAATATCATTCAAACACTAAACATTGCGGTCAAATTAAATATAATGTAAGTGGGGCCTAGATTATTTACCGTCTATGCGCTTTGTAGCTGCAAGACGTGCTGTGATCTAGCTCCTATCTGTTATAGATAAAATGTATCATAATTGGAAACGAAGAACTAGAATCCAAATCGTCCATGCGCTCTGAACCTGCTAAACGTGCTAGGATATTTATTGTACAGCGCCCTTGAGGTGATTTTCACAAAAATAGCGCTAAATAAATAAAGCCTGCGACCAAAATGCTCTTTTATCGAATTTAGTGCGCTGGTTATGTAAAGGTATACTTTACAGGAATCAAATCTGAGACCTAAAGTACATATGGTAGGCGAATGCACTAATCACTATATACACTACGATAAGGCATATCCACACACGTTTTTTTTAAGAATTTTTACCCGAGTAGTCACAGAGACACTTTCATACGGTACCATGGTTCATACAAATTGAATTTTGCCTGTACACGAATGATTTATTGTTTTGCAAAAAAAAAACTATGTGAAATGAGCAACAAAAAAATGTACGCATGTACGTGTCGTATTTTAAATCTTATTTTAAAAGTTTTAAAAATGTTGGGATAAAAAAGGTTCTTGTACAACACAACAAAACACATTTACCCAAAACGCGTAAATTACGGTTCATACGCAGCTTACCCCTCAAGTCGGGGCAGATTTTTATATTTTACAGGGAAATTTACAACGCCCTCTGGTAGGTCCCGCCGCGCCGGTGAAAACAGAGAAAATGTCAAACCCATAAAATTAACCCTTTGTCCGCAGAATATCGAGATTTTTTCATGTTCATACCTCTAACCCTTCGCGAGCGCGCACAATTATTGCTCACAGATTTATTGCCGTTCCGCGTATGTTCAGCGAAGTGTGACACCCCTGCCCTGACAGAGGCGTGCTATAGTATTTGGCTCACCAAAGGGTTGAAATAATAGATACTTCTGTTATTGTCGTAAACACGAGTCGAGAGAACTATGTACGAGTAAATCACAGCAGCTCCTGAGAGAATTCAATGAAAATTAACAATTTGTTTTCAGAAAATTCATCGAATAATTCGTATTACTGGGATGGTAGAAAAAAAGCTTATAAACATCAGTAAAAAGGGTAACTATTAAGTAAAATATAAACTAATCGAATGAAATTTAATTAAAACATCTCCGAAGGGGTATTTATTACATTTGATATTTATTTTTATGCGTTTGTTTAAATTGAATTCAATGAAACAATAGCATTTTTCAATCATGTTCTATCCATCATGAATACTAAAAACAAAACGATAAAGATAGATCTTAGCAAAATGTTTGTTTGAATTTTTCCTAAATTTAATCCGTAAAATCTCAAAATCTTTTCTCGCACAAAGGAAAAAAAAGTATTAAGCCCTCAAGGACATAAGAAAAATTTTCAGGACTTGATTACCTTAAAGTGGAAAGATTTAAGTCGATGATTTTTATTATGATTTGTATGTGTCTTTGTTATTCTTTTTGTATTGTTTTAAATGTGTTATGTTATTTTTATGTTTTTTTAAAATAAATTACATATTCAATTTTGTTAATTGTTTATTTTAAGTCAAAAAGCTGTTTCAACTTTCCTGGGTCCAAATAATCACACCATGTTGAGAATAATGGCTCTTAACCTCAATACTAGAAGCGAGCTATAAAAATTAATTAATTAATCAAGCTTTGAAATTTAAATAGTTAGTGCATATTTAAAATAATGTCACGAAAGCGTTTACGTAAAATGTATTGCGTAACAGGGCATCAAAGTATTAGCCAAAAAAATATATTTGGTATTTTTTTCCGTCCAGATGTCGTATACACCCAACTACTCCCCGTAGACTGCTGTTGCTAACTCCATCAAGTGACGCCCCAAAAAAGCAATAAATGCGCAATGTTGCTGGTTTTCTGTCGATCATAGATTTGTTAAAATCATTTTTGTTACAACTCTCGTCTGTTACAAGTTACAACCCTTCTCGGTCTCCCCCACTCGCTAAATTTTAAGTTAAAATTACTAATAAATCTCTTTTGTTAAGTTAAATTTGATTATTTTAATCGAGTTGTGATCTCGTGGCTAGTGTTGCGGACTCACGGATCAGATGTTTGAGGTTCGAATCCCACCCTACCCTAACTTGATTTCCATTTTCTAATACTGAGTTATTTACAACTTGGAAAAGGTGGTCACTTAAATTGAAATATTTTGGTAAATTATAAGATCGCTAATATTCCTTTTTTTATTTTAATTATATACTAACTAAGGCATTTTTCTTGATATTTTTATTGAAATCAACAACTATGAAGTAACATAAAAAAAAGCAAAAAAAATAAATACTATCCTATTTAAATAAATACTAACGAATTTAATAAATATAGATCCACCATAATTTTACGATATGTGTGAAATAGGCTATTCTCCGTCGGGTATCACGCGGCTGCTTTGTTTATTTGGAAATTCTTGTAATGATGAACAGACTTGAGTAGGACTTTTTTAGCCGAAAACTAGAGCCACGAGCCACCTTTGGCGAAAATGATACACCATTCGTGTGTCGGGCAAGCGGGGAATATCGAAAGGGATTTTTTCGTCGTTTATTTAATGGTATATTCGCTTAATTTATATCTTTTTGATTCTGTGAAAGGCATAAAAACAACTTCGGCATAAATCTATAGCTAGGTACATGGCTCCCGTCAAACGGTACAGTCGATTGCAATCAATCTTTCGACGCCATTAGCGGGAAAGAATTTCGGAGGGAAAAAATATGTCAAACGACAGCAGAGACACCTCTGAACGGGAAAAGAGTTACGGTTCAATTATAATTACCTTTATACACACTTCCGACAGATATGGAGTGAGATTAACTCTTTGAATAATGATTTTCTATGCGAGAAATTCCGTGTAATTTTTCGACATCATCGTTATTCGATTAGGTCGATTGATTTTGACTTTGTGAGCAGACTTTATGCTCCTGCAAGATTTATTTTATATTTTACATTGCGTTATGAATAACATTACACGCTTTTGGAATTTCTGCGCCTTAACGTGTTGCCATATAACTGTCAGATGGCCAATAAAATATTGCCAATATGATTAAGTACAACGCAAAAAACAGAATTCGTAGGATAGAAACTAGAACATTTTATTTCGACAATAGAAATGTTCAAATTAAACTCCTTTAGTCAACAAAAGTAACCTATTATTTTCAACGTTAAAAAAAACACCTCACTAAAATGATGTAACTTTGTCTTGATTTAAAAAAAATAAAAACAAGGTGATTTACGGTTTGTATATCAATCTATATTCTATTATATATTTGTTAATTTATTTGTATGTATGCAACTCAGCAGGACTTTAATTTAAGAATTTTTTTTTGTAAATATTTTTGAAAAATAAAAAAATAAAATATATACGGCATTTCTGCCATTTACATATATGTGGTATAAAGAGTGCTTAGAAATAAAAACATTAAAAAAAAAAAAATCGAGTATGAAATATTAATAAACTCGTACTGTACACATTATTAATTACTTGAAATACATATATATTTTAAAGAAATTATACAATAACAAAATACATTAATCAATCGTTATAACTATTCCAACCCAATCTTCTGAAGATGATTTGCTCTTTTTGATAAAAATATGTTGGTCACTTTATTTTTTAAGTTAGGCAGAGATAAACTAAATATATCAAAATGTGATGCATATTCATTCCCGGTATGATCAACATATAAATGGATATACGACAGAAAAATGCCATATCTGTATATTATTTATCTTTTCATTTTAAATAAGCAACTTGACAAAGTGTGGCCGTTTTTATTGCATTTATATATCGATAAATGGGACACGGAAGCCAACATATTGTATCATCACTTTCATATTTTCATATGTATTTGTTTGTAATTAACACAAAAACCAAAAGACTTCTTTATTAAATGTAAATGTACAGAGGTTCTTTGTTTCATATCCCGATTATCCCGAAACTCCCTGTGTTTAGGCAGGACCA